>NC_138774.1:8681570-8871570 GCF_965119305.1 Pelophylax lessonae
TTTATGAGTGCTGCCAGCATTGCTGCAGAGGTTGAAGGGGTGGGGGGTCACCCTGTCAGTGCTCAGACCATACGCCGCACACTGCATCAAATTGGTCTGCATGGCTGTTGTCCCAGAAGGAAGCCTCTTCTAAAGATGACGCACAAGAAAGCCTGCAAACAGTTTGCTGAAGACAAGCAGACTAAGGACAAGGATTACTGGAAACCATGTCATGTGGTCGGGGATGAGACCAAGATAAACTTATTTGGTTCAGATTGTCTCAAGCGTGTGTGGTGGCAACCAGGTGAGGAGTAAAAAGACAAGTGTGTCTTGCCTACAGTCAAGCATGGTGGTGGGAGTGTCATGGTCTGGGGCTGCATGAGTGCTGCCGGCACTGGGGAGCTACAGTTCATTGAGGGAACCATGAATGCCAACATGAACTGTGACATACTGAAGCAGAGCATGATCCCCTCCCTTCAGAGACTGGGCCGCAGGGCAGTATTCCAAAATGATAACGACCCCAAACACATCTCCAAGAGCCTTGCGAAAAGAAGCAAGACCACTGTCTTGCTAAAGAAGCTGAGGGTAAAGGTGATGGACTGGCCAAGCATGTCTCCAGACCTAAACCCTATTGAGCATCTGTGGGGCATCCTCAAACGGAAGGTGGAGGAGCGCAAGGTCTCTAACATCCACCAGCCCTGTGATGTCATCATGGAGGAGGGGAAGAGGACTCCAGTGGAAACCTGTGAAGCTCTGGTGAACTCCATGCCCAAGAGGGTTAAGGCAGTGCTGGAAAATAATGGTGGCCACACAAAATATTGACACTTTGGGCCCAATTTGGACATTGTCACTTAGGGGTGTACTCACTTTTGTTGCCAGTGGTTTAGACATTAATGGCTGTGTGTTGAGTTATTTTCAGGGGACAGCAAATGTACACTGTTATACAAGCTGTACACTCACTACTTTACATTGTAGCAAAGTGTCATTTCTTCAGTGTTGTCACATGAAAAGATAGAATAAAATATTTACAAAAATGTGAGGGGTGTACTTACTTTTGTGAGATACTGTATTCTTTCAAACAAACTTTTCTGTTCCTCTGAAGGTTTAGCCCCTTTCATACCAGTGGACTAACTGGGTCCACCTGTCTGTTTTTCAGGTAAACCCGATCGGACCACACGTTGATCTTTATGGGGTGGCGGATGTGTCCTCTGACACCCGCCGGCATCCGATGCGGGCTGCTAAAAATCAGACGGATGGCGATTGGATGACAATCAGATTGATACGAACATGCAGTCCCTTTCCATTTGACCACCCCATAGAGGAGAGCAGGTCTGTGTCCACTCTGCATAGCGTGGTGGACACAGACCTGTCATTTGCCTGCTCAGCGGGGATCAGTGGAGAGACCCCCTGTTGAGAAGGCGGATCCACTTGGACGGATCCGCCTTGTCGGAAAGGGGCTTTTCCACGTTTTTGTCAGAAGAACAGATTGCAACCAGAGGTGTAACTAGAACCTTCAGGGCCCTGGTGCAAGAAACCATGAAGGCACCCCCCCGGACCCCTTGCTGGGGCCCTTCCCTTCCAGCCTGGGGCTCTTCCCACTGATCCTCAGACCCTTTACTCTCGATCCTGGGGCCCTTTATTACAGTCCCGCAGCAGGACCCTTTCACAAGTTCTGCAGTGGGCCCCCTTCCTGCCATCTTGGGGCCTCCCCACGGTGGTGGAATGCCAGGGCCCGGTCGCAAGTGTGACCCTTGCGATCCTGGAAGTTCACCCACTGGTGTCAGTAGTTTTTATTTTTTGGTATTTATTTGTATTATTTTTTATCATTTTTTTTTATTTTTTTTTACAATGTGACTGACTATGACTCTGTCCATTCAGAAAAGGAAGGAGCTGGTAAATTACATATTTACCGACCCCTTCCTGGTTCTCTATTGTGACACATTCCCTGCAGCAGCCGGCAGGAGAGGGGAGGGAGCACAGTGGGGGGAGGGGGGACCAGGGGAGCACACAGGGGCCCAGAGACAGCAGAACACAAGTGAACTGGATAGGAGGAGTGGCGGGGCAGCATACAGAGGAACCGGGGGGGCAGCACAGTAGGGGGGGCAGGGGAGCACACAGGGGCCCCGAGACAGCAGAACACAAGTGAACTGGATAGGAGGAGTGGCGGGGGCAGCATACAGAGGAACCAGGGGGGGCAGCACAGTAGGGGAGGGCAGGGGAGCACACAGGGGCCCAGAGACAGCAGAACACAAGTGAACTGGATAGGAGGAGTGGCGGGGGCAGCATACAGAGAAACCAGGGGGGGCAGCACAGTAGGGGGGGGCAGGGGAGCACACAGGGGCCCCGAGACAGCAGAACACAAGTGAACTGGATAGGAGGAGTGGCGGGGGCAGCATACAGAGGAAACGGGGGGGGCAGGGGAGCACACAGGGGCCCCAAGACAGCAGAACACAAGTGAACTGGATGGGAGGAGTGGCGGGGGGCAGCATACAGAGGAACCAGGGGGGGCAGCACAGTAGGGGGGGGGCAGGGGAGCACACAGGGGCCCCGAGACAGCAGAACACAAGTGAACTGGATGGGAGGAGTGGCGGGGGCAGCATACAGAGGAACCAATCTCCTCCATTCTCCTCCTGCAGCTACAGGAGGAAAAAGGAGGACAGTGATTTGTCTACATGCAGCCCCCACCGCCCCTCCTATCCAGGTGTACAGGGGAGCCGCACAGGCCCCTGGAGCATGGGGCCCGGTTGCAATTGCAACCCCTGCAACCCCTGCAGTTACACCCCTGATTGCAACTTTTTGAAATCTGCATTTTACTTTAACAGAATGGAAATAAAAATTTCTTCGCTCATCTAAAACATCTTCTTTTGTTTAAAAGCACTTTCCACTGTCACAAATTTCAGGCCAAACAATGGAGTGAATATAAATGGAATTACAATTATCAGTCCCCGTGTTTAGAATGAAGGGAACATAAAAACTTCTGCGGCTTACGTCTCAAGCTGCTCGGCCGGGGCTATTATTCCGCTTTAATAAGACGCATAAGTGCAATCTTAGTCACGGTGAAATGAGCCGCTATTGTATGCATATTGATTATCTGAAATGGTCACGGCGCTCTTATCAAAGAAAATGTAAAGCGAGCCCGGCGGTCCTGTACTTTTGTTGGCTTCTGAATGAGCGCCCGTGGGCCGCAAATTAAGTTTTCTTCCATTGTCGGGCATTTTTGTGTGCTGCTAATTCTGAAAGTTGTTATAACTCTATGTTAAAAAGTTCTTCACCGAAAACCATATATTAATTATCAGACATGGGAGTAAGTCACACATGTGCAAGTCACAAGCAAGTCTCAAGTCTTAACCTTCAAGTCTCAAGCAAGTCCCAAGTTACTGTGGCGAAAAGCAAGGCAAGTCAAGTCGAGTCCCTGCTAGAAGTCAAGTCATTTATTTTGGTCACGTCACAAATCAAGTCAAAATACTGATCTACCCCAATTTTCACCTTTAAATCAGTTAAAAGTCAGTGGTCAGGAAAGGTTTTGTTTTATTTTCAACATTAACAAAACTGCTTAGAGCTTTTTTCTTGGCATATTAAAGAAACACTTTGAATGCCCAAACAGCTCAAAATCCTTCATCCGGTCATCAACACCACAGTCACTAAAAACATGTTAAGTAGGGTTGAGCGAACACGGACTGTATTATTCGTGTTCGTACACTTTACTGTATATTCGGGTAAAAATCCGCGTTCGGTCGTTTTATTTCCGGGTTTTGCATGCTTTGGCGCGCTTTTCATGGCGGGCTTTCAACAGCCAAACAACAAGGGTTTAACTGGTGTGCCTAAGCCATCCCAGCCATGCCTGCAAATGTATCAGTAGCTGTGATTGGCCGTCTGAAGCATGTGACCAAGTCTTTATAAGTTCGAGGCAGCGCTGCAGCGGCGTCATTCTGCTGCTTAGATCAGGGAGAGAGCACACATCAACGTGCTGGCTGCTGATTAGGGACAGACAGGCAGGAAAAAAACATTTGTGTCTGGATAGAATTGAGGGACAGGTCGGAGTGTTTTAGGCAGGGCGAGTTGTAGGCATTTTAGGGAGAGAGTCTGCTGATTTTTAGGAAAAGTGTGCTCTACAAACTACAATCGATATTGCTGTGTGGGGTGGGGTCTGCACTTAGTCCCGATCTACGATCTCTTATCAATCCTGTTAGGGATAGAGTCAGTGATCCACATCCATTTTGCTGTGTGTGGGCTGCAGTGAACACAATCTTTTTGGGGTGCAGTGAACACAATCTTTTTGGGGTGCAGTGAACACAATCTTTGTGGGGTGCAGTGAACACAATCTTGGTGCAGTGAACACAATCTTTTTGGGGTGCAGTGAACGAAATCCTTTTGGGGTGCAGTGAACACAATCTTTGTGGGGTGCAGTGAACACAATCTTTTTGGGGTGCAGTGAACACAATCTTTTTGGGGTGCAGTGAACAAAATCCTTTTGGGGTGCAGTGAACACAATCTTTGTGGGGTGCAGTGAACAAAATCCTTTTGGGGTGCAGTGAACAAAATCTTTGTGGGGTGCAGTGAACACAATCTTTGTGGGGTGCAGTGAACACAATCTTTTTGGGGTGCAGTGAACAAAATCCTTTTGGGGTGCAGTGAACACAATCTTTGTGGGGTGCAGTGAGCACAATCTTTTTGGGGTGCAGTGAACAAAATCCTTTTGGGGTGCAGTGAACACAATCTTTGTGGGGTGCAGTGAACACAATCTTTGTGGGGTGCAGTGAACAAAATCCTTTTGGGGTGCAGTGAACACAATCTTTGTGGGGTGCAGTGAACACAATATTTTGGGGTACAGTGAACACAATCTTTGTGGGGTGCAGTGAACACAATCTTTTTGGGGATCAGTGAACACAATCTTTCTGGGGTACAGTGAACACAATCTCATACTTCTGAAGATTTGAGGGTGCTGCCTGTTCCATACCTTACTTCTCATCCATCCTTTTAGGGGTACAAACAATAGTAATTGGGGCCTAGTGTGTATGTGTACGTGTGAGATACATACACTTTTTTTGATCATATTTCCTATTCCGCTATTCAATAAAAACCTTTGGGGATCAATTAAATTGCGGGATAGTCTGTGTCGGTACGTGTGAGATCCACCTTTCCAAGTTTTTGAGGTTCATCTCATACTTCTGAAGATTTGAGGGTGCTGCCTGTTCCATACTCCTACTCCTCATCCATCCTTTTAGGGGTACAAACAATAGTAATTTGGGCCTAGTGTGGTTGTGTACTTGTGAGATACATACACTTTTTTTGATCATATTTCCTATTCCGCTATTCAATAAAAACCTTTGGGGATCAATTAAATTGCGGGATAGTCTGTGTCGGTACGTGTGAGATCAACCTTTCCAAGTTTTTGAGGTTCATCTCATACTTCTGAAGATTTGAGGGTGCTGCCTGTTCCATACTCCTACTCCTCATCCATCCTTTTAGGGGTACAAACAATAGTAATTGGGGCCTAGTGTGGTTGTGTACGTGTGAGATACATACACTTTTTTTGATCATATTTCCTATTCCGCTATTCAATAAAAACCTTTGGGGATCAATTAAATTGCGGGATAGTCTGTGTCGGTACGTGTGAG
Source organism: Pelophylax lessonae (assembly GCF_965119305.1). Taxonomy (NCBI): domain Eukaryota; kingdom Metazoa; phylum Chordata; class Amphibia; order Anura; family Ranidae; genus Pelophylax; species Pelophylax lessonae. The sequence goes on from NC_138774.1 coordinate 8,687,168, forward strand.
ATCAACCTTTCCAAGTTTTTGGGGTTCATCTCATACTTCTGAAGATTTGAGGGTGCTGCCTGTTCCATACTCCTCCTACTCCTCATCCATCCTTTTAGGGGTACAAACAATAGTAATTGTGGCCTAGTGTGGTTGTGTACGTGTGAGATACATACACTTTTTTGGATCATATTTCCTATTCCGCTATTCAATAAAAACCTTTGGGGATCAATTAAATTGCGGGATAGTCTGTGTCGGTACGTGTGAGATCCACCTTTCCAAGTTTTTGAGGTTCATCTCATACTTCTGAAGATTTGAGGGTGCTGCCTGTTCCATACTCCTCCTACTCCTCCTACTCCTCATCCATCCTTTAGTGGTACAAACTGTAGTAACTGGGGCCTAGTGTGCTTCTGTACGTGTGATATACATACACTTTTTTTTTGATCATATTTTCTATTCCGCTATTTAATCAAAACCTTTGGGTATAAACAATTAAATTGTGTGATAGTCTGTGTCGGTACGTGTGAGATACACCTTTCCAATTTTTGGGGCGCATCTCATACTGCCGAGGTTTGAGGGTGCTTCAGTCTGCCTCCTGCCTGCTCCTCCTACTCCTCTTCCTCATCCTGCCTTTAGGGTACAAAAAATTGTAATCGGCGGGGCCTAGTCTGTGTTTGTACGTGTGAGATACACCGTATTATAAAATTTTTCCTATTCCGCTATTCAATAGACACCCTTTTGGAGTGTAAAAAATTAAATTACGGCATAGTCTGTATCGGTACGTGTGAGATACACCTTTTAAATTTGTTTGGCGCATCTCCTTCCCCCGCCAAGGATTGCAGGGCGCTTCAGTTTGCCTCCTGTTCCTAACTCCTCCTACTCTGCTTCCTCATCCTCTACCGCCTCCTCATCCGGACAGCGTAACACCTTCACCACCAACTTCAGCACGGCCAGGGGTAAACGACAGCAGGCAGTTTTACAACTTGCCTGTTTGGGGGACAAACCACACACCGCGCAGGAGTTGTGGAGGAGCATGGAACAGCAGACAAATGAGTGGTTGCTGCCAGCGAGCCTCAAGCCCGGCCTGGTGGTGTGCGATAACGGGCGAAATCTCGTAGCAGCTCTGGGCCTAGCCGGTTTGACGCACATCCCTTGCCTGGCGCATGTGCTGAATTTGGTGGTGCAGAGGTTCCTTAAAAACGACCCCGATATGTCAGAGCTGCTGCAGAAAGTGCGGGCCGTCTGTGCGCACTTTCGGCGTTCTCACCCTGCTGCTGCTCGCCTGTCAGCGCTGCAGCGTAACTTCGGCCTTCCCGCTCACCGCCTCATATGTGACGTGCCCACAAGGTGGAACTCCACCTTGCACATGCTGCAAAGACTGTGCGAGCAGCAGCAGGCCATAGTGGAGTTTCAGCTGCAGCACGCACGCGTGAGTCACTCTGCGGAACAGCACCACTTCACCACCAATAACTGGGCCTCCATGCGAGACCTGTGTGCCTTGTTGCGCTGTTTTGAGTACTCCACCAACTACGTCGCTCTGCCTGTGAGGGGCTGACTGCCGCAGTAAATAGTTGTGTGGCAGTCGGCAAGCGGTTAAAGCAAAAGCGGGTTAAACAAAAAACTAACATAAGGGGGGGGGTGATCCTTTTTCCAACTCAGTGATTCTGTTTTTGAATATTTTTTTTTCTGACATGTTGGTGTTATATCTTTCACTCGCATGTTATAAGTTGCACTAGTAAATACAGATGGATAAAACAAAAACTGTGTTTGTCTTCATTTCAGACTGCAAATCAACAAAATGTGATTATTTTAAAGGGGGTGATTCTTTTCTTTACACGCTGTACTACCTCACCCAGTTTGGCCTCCAAGATAGACCCTCGGTCCTCTCCTTTCTGTAATGGTCAAACAAAAATGTCAACTGCCCCAATCTATACCTAGCTTTTAGGGTAATGTGGTGCACAAGGAAAGACTTTGCAAAGAGAAAACAAAATGTATTTCCCAGGAAACTGTAATCAGAGGAGGACTGAGCCAGGGGGCAGGGGGGCAGTTGCCCCTTGGCTGTTCTGATGCCCTGTAAAAAGGCTGCACCACTTCTGCACCAGACATGCCTAAAGAATTCCTGGTGAAGAGAAGTAAAAAGTCACCGCCACTGACCTACTGAGTGCAGGATGAAGACAAGGACAGAGCACCGGCCTCCCTCCCCAGCATGAATGGTGTAAACTGTGTCTGAGCAGAGGATGGTTCCATGCCCCACTGGAGACTCTCTACCCCTGGCCAGCTCTAACCAAGCTGTTCCAGCTCCCCCCAACCGCCCCCTGCTGGCCAGGTTGGGAACTTGGATTCAGCCGGTGAGTTGAGAGTACCTGGAGCGGGGCTTCAGCCTGGAATGGGGGTCAGGAGGAGACCAGGAAGAGGAAGAGTGGGAGGGGGGCTGAGTCGCTGCACCATGGGCCTCTGGTTTGTACCTGCCCCCTTGGCCGAAAGTTGCCAGTCTGCGCCTGACTGCAATGGTCCTCTTGTAAGAGGGTCTTCATCGTTTGGCTGAATTTGGTGCCAAAGCAAAAGTTCCAAGGTTGAAATCCTCTACCATCTTGTGCCCTGCTCCTTGCCATAGGCCTCCACGTGACATTCTTGGCCTTAGACATTTATATCCCAAAAAAGGAATGTCCACACAATAAATAGATTCCCTGCACTTTATTGGTGTTGTTCAGGAAACAGCATAACAGTCATATCACATGGACATACATTCCGGAGTCACTTGACATTACACAGTCAATCACATATAGTGGACGGTCCACAGTAGTCACAGGTGAAAGCATGTACTGTCACCTCCTTTTAGTTTCTCCTCTGTCCAGGGTCATTAGTACTCACAGGATTGGGCTCTCCGTAGTCACCTCCTTGTTGGGGACATCTCTCCTGGGAACCTCCCAAGGAAACAGCCTCACACAGAGACCTCCAGGCTGGCCTGAATGGCCTTCTGTAATCTGCTCTAGCCCTTACCTACATAAGGCACAGCATCACTACAGCTAGCTCCTCCTATGTACAGGTTTATAGTCCTGCCCAGTCTAGGGCCTACATGTGCTGGTTACATCCTCAAAGGTGTGGGATTTTTAGCTACCATGCAAAAAAAAAAAAAAAAAAAGTGTGCCCCTACCTACCTGCCTTATACAGTATCTCACAAAAGTTATTACACCCCTCACATTTTTTGTAAATATTTTATTCTATCTTTTCATGTGACAACACTGAAGAAATAACTCAAAATAACTCAACACACAGCCATTAATGTCTAAACCACTGGCAACAAAAGTGAGTACACCCCTAAGTGAAAATGTCCAAATTGGGCCCAAATTGTCAATATTTTGTGTGGCCACCATTATTTTCCAGCACTGCCTTAGCCCTCTTGAGCATGGAGTTCACCAGAGCTTCACAGGTTGCCACTGGAGTTCTCTTCCGCTCCTCCATGACGACATCACAGAGCCGATGGATGTTAGAGACCTTGCACTCCTCCACTTTCCCTTTGAGGATTCCCCACAGATGCTCAATAGTAATGAGGGGATGGTCTAACACTTGCAATTGTATGCACCTCCATCCCTAATATCTGTAAAAACAAAAGGACGGTAGCCCTAGCGGGACTTTACATGAGGTGAATACAATAGTCACTGAGAGTCAAGGAGTAAATTTTAATGTTGGATAAAAGTGTACAATATATATATATATATATACATGACTACAAACATAAATGCAAGACTTATAAAGCATGTAGAACATAATGGTAAAATAACAGCATAACAACATATTGAACATGATGACAGCATATTAGCATCAATATTGCATGACGCTAAATCTGTATTGGAAACTCTACGCGTTTCATGGGTCCTTACTCCCACTCATCAGGAGTATATAGATAAATCTGTCTAAAAGTAATCAAATAAAGTGTCAATGTCTGCTATGCATTATATTGGCCAGTAAATGTGAAGTTTCAACAAATGTATAACCCGAGTGGGGAAACCACACTTACATCTAGCTAAATCAAACTGGTAGGCGCTGCCATGAAGTGGGGGTATCATCGTCTGATCCGGGAGCTGAAGGGACAAGACTATGCCGCTTTCTACTTTGTTGCGGCATGATGTTTTTATGCTGTTATTTTACCATTATGTTCTACATGCTTTATATGTCTTGCATATATGTTTGTAGTCATATATATATATTTATTGTACACTTTTATCCAACATTAAAATTTACTACTTGACTCTCAGTGACTATTGTATTCACCTCAGGTAAAGTCCCGCTAGGGCTACCGTTCTTTTGTTTTCACAGATGCTCAATAGGGTTTAGGTCTGGAGACATGCTTGGCCAGTCCATCACCTTTACCCTCAGCTTCTTTAGCAAGGCAGTGGTCATCTTGGAGGTGTTTGGGGTCGTTATCATGTTGGAATACTGCCCTGAGGCCCAGTCTCTGAAGGGAGGGGATCATGCTCTGCTTCAGTATGTCACAGTACATGTTGGCATTCATGGTTTCCTCAATGAACTGTAGCTCCCCAGTGCCGGCAGCACTCAGGCAGCCCCAAACCATAACACTCCCACCACCATGCTTGACTGTAGGCAAGACACACTTGTCTTTGTACTCCTCACCTGGTTGCTGCCACACATGCTTGACACCATCTGAACCAAATAAGTTTATCTTGGTCTCATCAGACCACAGGGCATGGTTCCAGTAATCCGTGTCCTTAGTCTGCTTGTCTTCAGCATACGGTTTGCGTGCTTTCTTGTGCATCATCTTTAGAAGAGGCTTCCTTCTTGGATGACAGCCATGCAGACCAATTTGATGCAGTGTGCGGCGCATGGTCTGAGCACTGACAGGCTGACCCCCCACCCCTTCAACCTCTGCAGTAGTGATGAGCCGAGCACCCCCCTGTTCGGTTCGCACCAGAACATCTCGAAACAGGGGAAACGTTCTAGCGAACATGCAAACTCCATTGAAGTCTATGGGACACAAACATGAAAAATCAAAAGTCCTCATTTTAAAGGCTTAAATGCAAGTATTGGCCCAAAAGAGTGTATGGGGGTCTGGGTACTGCCCTGGGGGACATGAATCAATGCAGAAATGTTTTCTTTTAAAACAATTGTTTCTACAGGAACAGTGATTTTAATAATGCTTAAAGTGAAGCAATAAAAATGAAAAATTCCTTTAAATATCGTGCCTGGGAGCCCCCTTAATGTGCCTGTAAAGTGGCGCATTTGTACGATGTGTGGAGCATGCAGCAGCAATACTGACATTTCTAAAGGAAAAATGTCATTTAAACTTGCTCGCGGCTGTAATGTATTGTCGTCTCCCGGCAATACAGATAAAAAAAAAGAAAAAAAAAACCCAAAATTAAAAAAAAAAAAAAAAAACGGTGTTGGGTTCCCCCTAAAATCCATACCGGACCCTTATCCGAGCACACAGCCTGGCTGGCCAGGATGGGGGTGGGGGAGAGCGAGCACCCCCCCTCCTGAACCATACCAGGCCACATGCCCTCAACATGGGGGGTGGGTGCTTGGGAAAGAAGGGGGCTCTGCCCCCGCACCCCAAAGCACCTTGCCCCATGTTGATGGGGACAGGAGTCTCTTCCCGAAAACAGTGGGCTGTGGTTGTGGGGGTCTGTGAGGGGGAGGCTTATCGGAATCTGGAAGCCCCGTTTAACAAGGGGGCTCCCAGATCTCGCCCCCCCCCCCCATGTGAATGGATATCAGGTACATCGTACCCCTACAAATTCACCAAAAAGTGCACAAAAAAAATAAAGACAAAAGCCAGTTTTGGACAAGTCCTTTATTAAAAAAATAAAACTAAAAAAATAGTGTACCCCGATGATCACGTCGCCCACCCACAACACAAAAATAGGAAAAAAAAAAGAAGCTCCTGCTTCTCAAGACGCCTCCCGCATTAATTAGCTGTTTGAATTTGAGAACTCTTTTATAGGGATCTGATGTCATGAGTGCCCCATAATGCACTGCTCAGATGCAGTGAATAAATTATTGGCATCATGTAATTTATTAGAAAGAAGCAGGAGCTTCTTTTTTTTTTTTCTATTTTTCGGTTGCGGGTGGGTGACGCGATCATCGGGGGACACTATTCTTTTATATTTATTTTTGAATAAAGGGCTTGTCCAAAACTGTCTTTTGTCTTTATGTTTTTGTACATTTTTTGGTGAATGGCTAGAGGTACGATGTACCCGATATCCATTCACATGGGGGGTGGGATCTGGGGGCCCCCTTGTTAAAGGGGGCTTCCAGATTGCAAAAGCACCCACCCCCCATGTTGAGGGCATGTGGCCTAGTATGGTTCAGGAGGGGGGCGTTCTCTGGCCCCCACCCCCCATCCTGGCCAGCCAGGCTGTGTGCTGGGATAAGGGTCTGGAATGGATTTCAGGGGGAACCCCACGCCATTTTTTTTCAACAATAAAGACATAGACTGAAGTGCCTATCTATCTATCTATCTATCTATCTATCTATCTATCTATCTATCTATCTATCTATCTATCTATCTATCTATCTATCTATCTATCTATCTATCTATCTATCTATCTATCTATCTATCTATCTATCTATCTATCTATCTATCTATCTATCTTTGTGGTATACACTGCACTATCTGATCTCAACAACCTGCAAAAAGCAAAAATCTCTCTCCCTGCTAGCAATGTATTATTAACTAAACTACACTGCACTATCTGTTAAACTCACTACACTCCCCCTGAAGGAATTCCACTTATAAATCACCTGTTCGCTGCCTAACGAACTAACTTCTATCTTGCCCTACACACAGTGCATGGCAGCCGCCCCTGAGACATAATTGGCTAAAGGCACAGGTTCAGGGGCAGCTGCCGTACGCTGTGTGTAGGGCGAGATAGACGTTAGTTAAGCATGGAGAGTGTGTTCAGCCTAAGCAGGTTAGATGATGGCATAGGTGGTAGAATACCAGGCTTGCAATTGAGAGGTTGTGAGTTTGAATCCCCTGGTCAGTGGGTGATTTATAAGTGGAATTCCTTCAGGGAGAGTGTAGTGAGTTTAACAGCCGCCCCAGAGGCATGATTAGTGGAAATAAAGGTGCGCAAAACAGTGTAGAAAGATGGAAGCAGCACTAGGCAAGTGATGAAATTTAAATAATAGTAGTAATAGTGCGCTACTGATATAACAATGGTAAATCAATATAAATGATGCAAGTAATAAAGCAACACAATATATGAGTCTCTAAAAATGAGGTCTGTCTGCTTCAACTTTAAAAAAACAATAAAGTGAATCAGTCCAAGGTGACGTGACAAAAGGTGCTTGACGAAATCAAATATTCTCTGTAGCAGGGTGGCCTCTTACCGCAAACACACTCCAATATTGACAGTCAAACTTATGAAGTGACAATAGGTGAGATGGTGACACCCAGTGGTAAAATTTAATTCTTACCAAACATAAGGGAGATAAGAGCTTGGGACTGTTAGAAAGGAAAATCCACTTTGAAGGTGATAAAGAGTAGGAAAAACTCTCTCAGGGATATCCTGGATCTCGTCCACTTCACTACTGTATAAAACCGGTGACTCCAGGCACAGATGCCAAAAGGATATGGCCCATAAGGAAAAAGGAGCTAATAGTGCATTACCCACATAAACCAAATTTATTGTAAAGGCAAACACTTACATCAGCATCGGAGTATACAGATGAGAAAAGATGCTCTTTAAAATGCACGGCCGCCTGCAGAACGGTCAGTGTCGAGTATCAGCGCAGGCTAGGCTCCCTCCGACGCGTTTCCATTTAGGAGTCGTCTGCTGGGAATTCCCCTTAATAACCCCTTGCCAGTGTCATTATTACAGTAACAGTGTATATTTTTTAGCATTGATTACTGTAGTAATGTCACTGGTCCCCCCAAAAGTGTCAAAAATGTCAGTTGCGGCGATCTGTCCGCCGCAATTTCGCAGTCCCGCTAAAAATCACAGATCGTCACCATTACTAGTAAAAAAAAGAAAAAAGAAACAAAAATGACATAAATCCTTCCTCTAGTTAGTAGACACAATAGATTTTGCGCAAACCAATCAATATATGCTTATTGGGATTTTTTATACCAAGAATATGTAAAATACAAATTGGCCTAAAATGTTGAAACACAATTTTTAAATGTTTTTTTTTATTGGGAATGTTATATAGCAGAAAGTGCAAAATGTTGTTTTTTTTTTTTTCAGAATTGTCGCTATTTTTTTGTTTATAGCGCAAAAAATAAAAATCGCACAGGTGATCAAATACCATCAAAAGAAAGCTCTATTTGTGGGTAAAAAATGACATCAATTTTATTTAGGTACAGCGTCGCATGACCGCGCAATTGTCAGTTAAAATAACACAGTGCCGAATCGCAAAATAGGGCCTGTTCATTAAAGGGGAAAACCTTCCGGTCCAGAAGTGGTTAATTAACTCCTCCACTGCCAGCTTATAGGGAGTGACGCTTGGATTTCGTGTTTTTTTGGCTCACCTCCCTCCCTGCTGCCCACTTCAGGAAGATCTACAGCTTACAATAGTTGCTTGCTTGTTTCATTATCTAGTCTTTCATGTGTGATGAACTTTCTTGATTTTTAGCATACGTTTAATTTAGTACCTGTATCAACAGAGCGTCAATCAGCCTTCCCTGGGAGAAGAAGAGATGAAAGTGAAATCTCAATAGATTTCCTTTAATCATAGAATGGAGAAGACCGGAGACATTTGTCGAGCAAAAATCTCCAAGGCATCAAAGCTGCGTGCCGTACTCGGGAAAAGCGAACGCCGGCTCTGCGGAATGAGATCCTCGCACAATGAACTTGTTACAGAAAAAAACTTTTTTTAATAAGGCCGAGGTTGCCATTTCAGAATAGGTTCACTTAAAGAGAATGAAGACTATACCATTTTCATGACGCGGACCCAATGGTTTCGATACCGACCGATAAAAATAATGCAGACTATCATATCCCCCCTTATGTATTTGTAAATGGAGATCATATTCCCCCTTATGTATTCATACATGGTGATCATATCCCCCCTTATGTATTTATGCATGGTGATCATATTCCCCCTTATGTTTTTGTACATGGAGATCATATCCCCCCTTATGTATTTATACATGGAGATCATATCCCCCCTTATGTATGTATACATGGTGATCATATCCCCCCTTAATCTCCTCTTCTCAAGAGAGAATAAATTCCGTTCCTCTAATATTTTCTCATAGCTGAGCTCCTCCATGCCTCTTATCAGTTTGGTTGCCCTTCTCTGCACTTTCTCCAGTTCCCTGATATCCTTTTTGAGAACTGGTGCCCAAAACTGAACTGCATATTCCAGATGAGGTCCTACTAATGATCCCTACTTAGCATCTTCTGCCTCAATTAACTCAGTCGCTGCTAGCAATGTGAAAATGGGCAGTGCCCTCTCACCAGTCCCAGCGGTCTGGCTGTGAACTCTTGCTGTAGGAAGAGGGCCCACCCTCAGTCTCTCCACAACAAGCCTCCAGAAATTCAATGATGGGAAGTAGAGGGTGAGCGATGCTCTGGGCTCTCTGCAGCAACGGTCTGTACTGTACTGCATTGCCTCGGTTCCTCCACTGGTCTGGCCTCTCAGGAGTCTGGTCAGTATGCAGCAGATGTCCTCTCCTTGGTTCCCTCAGTGCAAAGAGGAGGCAGTCGGTAGAACAATCCAGTAAAAGCTATTCCACCACTCCCCTCTGCTACAGGCTACTCTTGGAACTGTACTTTAAAGGCTTCATGAGTCCCTGAGTCCTATTCTATGACTGCTGCCCTGGAACTCACTTTTCATGCTCCTGGGCATCCTGCATAGAAATCTACAGTCTTTCCTAACTATAGTTCTCCCTCTGCTGACTGGAGAGTCCAATGAAACACAACAGCAGAAAGTGAAAAAAAAAAAATGATTGTAAAGAGGGAAATGTTACATAGTTAGTCAGGTTGAAAAATGACACAAATCCATCTGGTTCAACCAATAAAAGAGAAAAAAATAAATAAAAATCATACAATTCCCCACCCTCAGTTGATCCAGGAAGCAGGCGTAAAATCTAAACAAAAAAGTCTCCCCCCCCCCCACTAGAAATCTTTGGTCCTCATTTGATGGGATGAAGTACATAGCATCCATGACATTAGCTTAACTTAAACAACTAAATAAATATAAACACAGATTAACAAGGACACAGGCCTAAATATTTTTCATTGACATATGAATTTGACATGGGAACCTCCTACCAGCTATCAGAAGGGGCGAGGTTTTGTTGTCTTTAGACCAATGATTTAACAATGACCCACCTAGATGTGTCATGGGGTGAGTGTAAAATGTCTCCTACCAAACTTGTATTGAGAAGCGTAGGCTTGCCATTAGTTCATTAAGTAATGTAAATGGCCTCTCCTGAGCTTTCTCCCAGTGTGTCATATGTCCGTCTTTTGGGAGGTCGAATGGCTTGTTTTACTCTTTACTTTTTTTGGCTTTTTTGCTGCCTCAACTATTTCCTCCTCTAATAAGTCCGAGGTTACCATTTCACAATAGGTTGACTTAAAGGCAATGGGGACAAATTCTCTAAAGAATGAATCGTTTTCATGATGTGTGTCCAATGGTTTTGATACCGTCTCATAAAGTGATGTAGATCAAGGGTTCTGACCTCGCTGCCTACATGCTGGGTCAGTGAAATGTAAAGTTTTGAAGCCAGAGATTGACAGAGGTCTAGCATTTCAGAAGGAGAACAGTAATGGCAGTTAACCATGACTTTTATTTAAAGAGACCCTGTCTAAAATAGCACTTCTTAGTCTGAACACTTATTTCAGTAATGCATCCTTACTACTTTCAACCCCTTGCCATACCTTTTTTTTTTACACTTTCTGGTGTGCCAAATTATTTTTCTTGCTATTGATTGGCCATTGCTTTTCCTCCCAGGTCACTATGTACCCAGGCTCTCTATGAAACTCTAAGCATGACTGTAATCAGTGGCTATGTGCAGGGGGAATGTGCTAACAGTACAAGTGGCAGTCAGTGTATCGTCTGACCACAATACCTCAGGGTGAGCCTTCATCAACTCAGTAAATGCACTCCTAGTTCATACAGCAATGCTCATGCTGGTGATTTCTACAGAGCAATGAAGGACATTGGTAACAAAGAGGATACTTGAAATAAAACTAAACCCACTACTGAATTACCTCCCCCACTGCTTTTCTGTGCTGCCATTAAAAAAAACACGCAAGCACAGATGTGCCACTTGTCTATTTCAGGCATTTGAGAGGATCTACACATGCGCTGCACAAATGCAACCAGCTTCAGATGAATGGGCAATGTAGCACCTAGTGTCATTTGTGGGAATCCACTGCGCATGTACACATGCACCTCAGGGTTGTGGCACAGTAGCCCACTGCCTCCTGTGATAGATGTGATGCAGCAATCCCAGGAGGCAGTGTGGCCCAGCCTAGGATGGACACCAGGAAGTGCTTCACAAAAAGCAACAATAAGGTAAAAATGAGTATAGATTTTGTTAGCATTTGTGTAAGGGGGGGGTGTCATGTACCTGGGTGTCCGTGAACTGGGAGGTTCCATGTTCCATAGCTTGCAGCCTTATCTGTTGTGCCACAAAGAAGCTCTGGAGTTTTTGCAGTGATTTTCCAGCCTGATGCTTTACTTTTGGACTCACTAGCTCCACCAGCTGCCAGCTGCAAACAATGTACAATTTAAACATCTGTGAACAATGTACAATTTACTCAGCCTTCAAAAAGCAGCACTTCCTGTTCCTCAATGCCCGTTTGTTTGGAATATCTTCCTGGGTGTGCTGCTTGCTCTTTGATAGACTTTCGTGTGTGAACTTTTGCTTGTATTCTTGACCCCTCTTCAGCCTGCCGAATACTTCTCCACCAGTTTGTGTATGACTTCTGCCTGCCTGACCATTCTTTGGATTACGTTTGGATTCCACTTTGCCCGATCTGTTGCCGGCCTGATCCCTGACTACGTTTTCGCCTGAATCCTCAGCACTCAAACTCCACTTCGGACTTTACCTAACAGGTACCTAACGGGGGGGGGGGGGTCAAAATAAGAAGTGGTTTTTGAGTAAGTTTCATTTTCCTTTAAGGGCGGACCTGTTTGGCTTCTCATTTGGACATGTACGGGAGGGACTGAGTGGGTTAAAGTTTCCGGATGTGTAATCTGAACGGGCTGACTTGATCCAAACCCATTTGGATCATACTGAGTAGGAATTTGGGACCATGGCGAGTCTACATCCGGGTGATTTCTGGTCATGGTTCATGATCCTCCATTGAGTATAATACATTTTCCCCTGTAGAAATATCCTCTGTGGCTCTCCTCCACACATTGAAGGGGGTCAGACTCTTGCAGTATGGCGGCTCTGTGATTTAGAGTGGCTGAAAATAATTCTAGATGCATATCCTATGCTAATATCTCCTGAAGAAGTGAACATTGTTCATAAAATGCATTGAAGAAGAAGTGCGAGAAAATGGTCAATCTTATGGCCAGTATAAAAATACTTCCGGGTCCTGGGGTAAGGCCCAGCCCAGGAGGCAGGTGTAGAAAAAATGTGCAAAGATGGTGTGACCATAGCACCATACTAAAAACACTGTAAATTGACACCCAAGTGAGTCTTTTCTGGCACCCTTGGACTGTTAGGTAGGCTTTTCCCAGCACATAGTGGCTGCTGGGTCCTCCAATGTCACAAGATGGTGGCTCAGCTGGCACCCACCAGTGGATGGGAAGCTGCTCCAGCCAGTGGTCAAGACTGGGCTTTCAGGGGGCAATGGGTTACCTGGATAGCACAGAGTAGAGAAACATAAGTAACATAAGTATGTCTGTGAAGGTTCTCTTTTATCCAAGTCATGGAAAAGCTAGATGTAGATAATCACATTCGACATTGCGTAATCCAGTCCCATGGTGTTATGAACCTTCGTCCAGACTTAATGGCACCATGTTGATTGGATTATGGAAATACAACAGGGAGGTTTCACAGACTTTCACACCTCCCATCATGTCCTTGGACACTGAACACATTCCGTGGTGATTGGATTAAGGTGGCTTAGTAACCTGTGTGGATATAAATACTGAGGTATGTTCCTGGTATGCATTTGAGCCGAGGAAGCAATGTAATGTCTTTAACAATACAGAACAAGTCCAGCTGAATGTGATTAAAGTAGATGTAAATCCTAACTGGATTGACATTTTTTTTTTTTTATCTATGTGCTGTGTATCATAAACAGCTGTCTTTTTTTTTTTTTTTTTTAATCCCCTTTTTTTTACCCATTGTCACATTTCGGTGCTGCTGATCTCCTGCAGTTTCCTTGCAGCCACTTCCTGTCTTCATTTCTCAGGGTGGGTATCCTCATGGTGACAACAGTGGACCGTGTCTGTGTAAGCTTTGTTGATATAGAAACTAGTAGTCTTCATCAAAAAGTATTAAAGCAATCTGTATCTATGTGTGTAACTGTCGCAGTTAGGGGTCAGGCTTGGAGGCTAGTAGCTACAGCAGTAGAGATGCTCCCACCGACCAGCTGGATGGGTACAGAAGCAGGTGATCCTGGAGGATGATGTGGGCTCACCCAAAGTGCAGAGTCTAAACACTAACCAGTATTCACCAAATGGTGGGGATGGAGTTTTGATGGTGGGGATGGATTTTGCATGTTAGTACCAGGTCACCATCCTCAGGATCGCCCCACCAGAACAGGGGATTTACTACCCAATTCTGAGTACCCCATTCCATGAACAACGCTCTTTGAGCTCTATAATATATTTGGAAATTTTGAATTACAAGAAGTGTTGATTCCAATTCCATTTGTCTTTGCAACTGTCTATGTACTCTATCTACCTGTATTTCATTTTCTTATGTCGTCAGGGGTCTCGCGCTCCAGTTGGGCTCGGAAACTCCTAACCTTGTCTAATGTTTTCTAATATTTGTGGAAATATTACATGTGTTTCCCTTTTCCCCATTTATCCATGGATATTGTAAAATTTCAATGGTATTTTTTTCGTTTTGATACCTGTTCATGTTTATAATTCTATAATAAAAACTATTGCAAGTAAAAATGGCATGCCCCCCCCCCTTTGGGTCTGGTATGGATTTCAAGGGGAACCCCAAGCAAAATAAAAAAAAAAACAGCGTGGGGTTCCCCCTAAGATCCATACCAGACCTTTATCCGAGCACACAGCCTGGCTGGCCAGGATGGGGGTGGAGGGGTGAGCGAGCGCCCCCCCCCCTCCTGAACCATACTAGGCCACATGCCCTCAACATGGGGGGGGGGTGGGTGCTTTGGGGCAGGGGGGCTCTGTCTCCCCACCCCAAAGCACCTTGTCCCCATGTTGATGGGGACAGGGGTCTCTTCCCGACAACCGTGGGCTGTGGTTGTGGAGGTCTGCGAGGGGGAGGCTTATCGGAATCTGGAAGCCCCCTTTAAGAAGATAAAAGTATTTTATTAAAAAATAAAAAAATAGTGTCCCCCGATGATCAGATCATGTAAATATCATAAAAATACATACATACAGTAAAAATGTAGTCCTAAATAATATTATTAATGATCAAAATAATAATAATAATAATAATATTATTATGATATTATTATTATATAGGATTTATATAGCGCCGACAGTTTACACATCGCTTTACAACTTGAGGGTAGACAGTACAAATACAATACACTTTACTACAGTAGGAATCAGAGGGCCCTGCTCCTTAGAGCTTACAATCTAAGAGGGAGGGTCAAGAGATACAAGAGGTAATAACTGTGGGTGATGGGCTGATGGAAAAAAAAAGTACAGTTGTTAGGTGGATGCCAGCTAGGTTTCTCGGAAGAGATGTGTTTTCAGGGACAAAGTAGGAGATAGTCGGACAGATTGGGGTAGAGCATTCCAGAGGATGGGAGAAACTTGGGAGAAGTCCTGGAGAACAGCATGGGAAGAGGTTACAAGGGAGCTAGAGAGCAGGAGGTCCTGGGAGGAACGAAGAGAACGAGTTGGTTGGTATTTTGAGACCAGATTAGTGATGTAGCTGGGCGCCAAGTTATGGATGGCTTTGTAAGTTATGGTTGGTAACTTAAGTTAAGTTGTAGGTTGAGTGGCAGCCAACGGAGGGATTGGCAAAGAGGGGTAGCAGACACAGAGCGGTTTGCAAGGTGGATGAGCCTGGCAGCAGCGTTCATGATGGACTGAAGGGGGATAGCCTTTTTAACCACTTACCGCATATCGACGTATATTTATGTTGGCAGACTTTGCGGGGGTATACCCGGATGATGCCTCTAGCTAGAGGCACCATCCCGGTACCGTGGTTAACAGCCAACAGTCGGCTTTCCATCGGTAACGACCGATGCGGCTCGGGGGATGCGGCCGCCTTCCGTGACTTTGCTCGGGGCTCCTGTCCCCCCGGGAGCCCCGAGCACCCAGCCGTCACGTCCGCCGGCTGGAGTCCCGATCAATGCCGGAAACGGCTTTGATCGGGTCTCCGATGACGTAACACGGAGGCGGCGTCCATGACGTCACTTTCCGGGTTACTGTGCTGCAAAAAGCGGCAGATTTAAAAAACGGCTGTATGCAAAAACACCGTGTTCGGCGTTTTGTATACATGGAAGTGTAGTGGAGGGGTCTAGGGTCTTTTAGACCCTCGATCCCTCCATAAAGAGTACCTGTCACTACATATTGGTGTCACAAGGGATGTTTACATTGCTTGTGACAGCAATAAAAGTGATCAGATTTTTTTTTTTGTTTAAAAACCTGTAATAAAGTTAAAAAAAAAAAATAATATAAATAGGAAAAAAAAAAAACTTTTAGCTGCCCCCGTCACCGTTAGCTCGCGCACAAAAAAAAAACCTATACGGAAGTCGAGCCGCAAATGAAATCGCTATTCAAACCACACATGCGAGATCTCTATTGACCGTAGTTTGTCGCCATCCCACGGAGGGGCGCAATTTTAAACCCTAACATGTTGGGTATCTATTTACTCGGCGTGACATCATCTTTCACAATATACAAAAAATGGGCTAACTTTACTGTTTAGTATTTTTTAAATGCAGTGAAATTAGACTTTTCAAAATTTATCAAAAAAAATGGCGTTTTAAAGACCGCTGTGCAAATACCGCGTGACAAAAAATATTGGAATGACCGACATTTTATTCTCCAGAGTCTTTTCTAAAAAAATATATATAATGTTTGGGGGTTCTAAGTAGTTTTCTAGGAAAAAATACTGATTTTAACTTGTGAACAAAAAGTGTCCGAAATAGGGCTGGGGCTTATGTGGTTAAATGTAAGCCAATGAGAAGGGAGTTGCAGTATTCGAGATGAGAGATGACCAGGGAGTGGATTAGAAGCTTTGTGGTATCATTGGTTAGGAAGGGACTTATCTTGGAGATGTTGCGAAGGTTGAGGCAGCAAGCTTTGGACAGTGACTGGATGTGTGGCCGAAAGGATTGTTCAGAGTCCAGGATTATACCTAGGACCTTGGCATGGGTGGATGGGTTGATAGTTGCGCCGTTGATGTTGACAGATAAATCAGGGGAAGAGGACCGTGGGGGAGGAAATATTATGAGCTCGGTTATGGATAGGTTGAGTTTGAGGAGGTGATGTGACATCCAGGCTGATTTGTGTGTTAGTAAGCTGGTGATGAGTGAGGAGACCGATGGAGTGAACTGAGGGGTGGAGAGATAAATTTGGGTGTCATCAGCGTAGAGATGATTTTTGGAGGCAATCAGCTGACCCAGGGAGAAGGTGTAGATTAAGAAAAAGAGGCGGTCCAAGAACAGAACCTTGGGGGACCCCGACAGAGAAAGGAAGAGGAGGTAGTAGAGTTGTAAGCAGCACTGAGGTGTGTTGGGATAGGTAGGATGAGAACCAGTGAAGAGTACAGTCACGGAGGCCAAGGGAGTGGAGTTTTTTGAGGAGGAGGGGGTGGTCATCGGTGTCAAAGACATACATGCATGTTAGGGTGCACAAGTGTGAATAGATCTTTCATTTTGGCTTTTTTTTTCCTCCAAACTGCAGCAAGAGAGGGTGAAAAGATTTGTGACCTTCGGGGACGGCTGTTTATTACTGATGCAAATTAGACATTTGTATCAAGGTTTTTCGACTTACCTTGTTGGCAGCTGCACCTCTCTCGACGTTCTTAAAATATACTTCAGATTAAAATTTAATAATAGATGAGCGGCAGCAGATTGATGGGGAGTTTCTGGGACGGAGGTTGGCGCAGCTGCGCGTTGTATGGCCGCGCTGATTGATTGCTGGTTGTCACTGACTCTTCGGTGTATTAATGCGCGGCGTGACGCCGCCACTCACGCTAAATCTTCACATCTGCCTCACCTGGTCTATTAGTGATTTTCTTTATGGCACAACTTTGAATTGTATCAGGATAGAGCCCGGGGTGATCAGTGACAAACAAACAAAAAAAAAAAAAATAATAATAATTGGAACTGTAAGCTTTCCCCAACTCAAGTGTCCAGTTTTAAAATGGAGCCAGCATGAGAGATTTTTAAACTTTGTGAAGTGCATGTTCAAGTCATTATGATCTCTCACAGGGATCACAGAGGCCATGGACATGCAATAGTGTCTGGCAGCTTACCTTCTCCATCATGTCTCCATTAGAGGCCTGACTCTCTTCCTGGTTGCCTTTTATCATCTCTCCTCCCTTTATGGCTCCACCCCAGGCCATTCCAGGAAGTCTATATTAACCAGTGCACTGCAGGTCTGCTTTGTTGTTCAACTTTGTTTGTTAGCTTGTGTTCCTGTCTGCCGTGTGCTACGTCTACCTTGCTGTGTACCGATTTGGCTCGTCTCTGACTACTCCTGCTTGCCTGTGACCTTTGGCCTGTCTCTCAGTTACCCTCGTCTGCCTGATTGCCCCGACCTCGGCTTACCCATCACTATCCCTTGTGTCCTGAGTGGCTGCTTCCCCTCTCTCCCTACAGAGCGTGACCTGGGGGACCCAAGGGGCCGCGACCTGGGTTCAGCTGCAGCGAAGGCCATCCTCACCACTAGAGGCTCTGGTGAACAACTGCTGGGCCTTAGACTTCGTGCCCTGGGGAATTTTGGGCTCACGTTTCCTGTCCATCCGCAGCATTCAGCTATTGGGTTCACTACCTTGTGGTGCACCCCTGTCCCCAACAGGGTGCAGTTGTCACCTGGGCACAGGTGACCTGACAACAGATCTCACCAGAACAATGCCTTCACCAGGGGGGACTGACAACTTATGGGGCACCCCTGTGTCCCCGCCCACACTCAACCCCCCCTCCCCCAGCTTGCACTGCATTGACGCATCCTTCACGGGATCAAAACTGGTTGGTTCACGAGAGGCTGAAGAGGGTGGGGCAAGGCTGAGGAGGTCGAGCATCTAGAGAAGCAGAGACTTAAAGCTGGAGATCCAATAAAACAGGGTTTCTCAATCTTTTTTTACCAAGGAACTCTTGGCAAAAAGTTTTAGATCTTCGGGAACCCCTGACATAATGTACAGTTCTACAGCCCCAAAACCTTGGTATGATCAGCCAGTTGTTGATGTAATTTTACATGGTAGTGTGGATTGGTGACATGGTTTACAGACACTACATCCCTGGATAGATATTTATATAAAAGCAGGGCTGCTGATAATGGGGGGGGGGGGGCACCAGTCCTCCTGTAGGGGGCCCGGGCACACAGGGGGGGCCCCAACAGCATAGGAAATAGGTGCGGTCGGGCGGAGGGACAATTACAGAAGGAAGCCCTGTGCGGCTCTCTGCAGCTGCTGAAAGGCAGATTTTCCCCCTCCTGCCAGCTTTCAGCTACTGCAGAGAGAGACACAGACACAGGGCATCGTTCCTGTAATTGCTTCTCCGACATCGATCCCCCTCCCTGTTCTGCCTGCTTCTGATCCCCCCCCCTTCCCCGTGTGCCCCCCTTTCACTGTGCACACCCCCCGTAGCGCTGCAGGCTTCCCTGTCCTATAAAAAAAATAACAAATTGTAGAAAAACAAAAAAAATAAAATAACCATTCAACATTGTAATAAATTGTTTTAAAAAATTGTAAAATAAAATAATTGTAAATATCTTTAACATTTTTAAAATAAATTTAAATTTTATTTAAAATGTAAAAAAAAAAAAACAATTAAAAAAGGCTAATTCACACAAATTCACTGTTATGTTTGTGTCCGCTAATAATGATTTTAGTGTATTTTTTGTGAAAATATTGTCTTGATATACCCGGGAGGGGCTGCAAGGTAGGCTGTATAGCTGTAAAGGGCCCCATGATTTCTAACAGCAGCGGGATATTTTATTAGGATTTTAACGTTGCCAAAGAATCAAACAAGAAGATATTCTTTTATAAAAAATTTGCCCATTTTATTGGTACATCATTAACCACTTCATCTCTGGAAGGTTTTACCCTCATAATGACCAGGCCATTTTTTTTGCAACACGGCACTGCGTTACTTTAATTGACAATTGTGCCGCTATGCGACGCTGTACCCAAATAAAATGTATGTTCTTTTTTTTCCCACAAATAGAGCTTTCTTTTGGTGGTATTTGATCGCCTCAGTTTTTTATTTTTTGCGCTATAAACAAAAAAGACAGACAGTTGTGAAAAAAAAAAAAAACAATATTTTTTTACTTTATGCTATAAAACATCCAATACATTTAAAAAAAAAAATCTAATTTATTCATCGATTTAAACCAATATGTATTCTGCTAAATTTTTTTGGTAACATTTTTTTTCAATAAGTGTATATTGATTGGTTTCACAAAATGTATAGTGTCTACAAACTATGGGATAGATTTATAGAATTTTAATTTATATTATTTTTTTTTTTTACTAGCAATCATCAGCAATTTTTTAATGGGAATGTGACATTGCGGTGGACATATCTGACCCTAATAACACTTTTTGGGGACCAGTGACACTAATACAGTGATCAGTGCTAAACAAATGAACTGTCACTGTACTAATGACACTGGCAGGTAAGGGGTTAACATCAGGGACAATCAAAGGGTTAAATGTGTTCCCTGAAAGTGCTTGCTAACTGTGGGGAGGTGCTCTGACTGGAAGAAGACAGAGATCCGTGTTTCTGCTTAGCAGAATCACAAGATCTCTGTCTTCTCCTGTCACAGGACAGCAATCTGTCTCGTTTACATAGGCAGACCGTTGTTCTGCCTCTCCTATGAACGATCGGTGGATCCCGGCAAACATTACGTCCACTCACAGACTTCTGAGGTTGAGCACCCCACCCCCCATACACACCTGTACTCTATCAGTGTCCACTATCAAGTGGATATAGGAGGAGTCCCTTGTAGTGCAGTTGCACATCTCTCCCAGCAAGGAGTGTTATCTACAAGGGTTAGAAAGGCTGTATTCACCCCTTTTTTATGGATAGTGTAGGACCCACTGATAATGGGGTACTTTGACGCAGTGGTGGGCTTGAGCACGATATGGCCATATGGTGGGACCAAATCCCCATTTTTTTTTATGGATTGTCTTCATATTTGATAGTCATTACTTTTGCATGTGTGCGCTATTCTTTTTTAATATATATATACACACAGTTGTGCTCATAAGTTTACATATTACACACCCTGGCAGAATTTGATTTCTTGGCCATTTTTCTGAGACTATGAATAACACAAAAATCTTTCTTTCCCTCATGGTTAGTGTTTGGCTGAAGCCATTTATTATCAATCAACTGTGTTTACTCTTTTTAATTTATAATGACAACAGAAACTACCCACATGACCCTGATCAAAAGTTTACACACCCTGGTGATTTTGGCCTGATAACATGCACACAAGTTGACACAAAAGGGGTTTGAATGGCTATTAAAGGTCCCTATCCTCACCTGTGATCTGTGTGCTTGTAATTAGTGTGTGTCTATAAAAGGTCAATGAGTTTCTGGACTCCTGACAGACCCTTGCATCTCTCATCCAGTGCTGCACTGACGTTTCTGGATTCTGAGTCACGGGGAAAGCAAAAGAATTGTCAAAGGATCTGCAGGAAAAGGTAGCTGAACTGTATAAAACAGGAAAGGGATATCCAAGGAATTGAGAATGCCAATCAGCAGTGTTCAAATTCTAATCAAGAAGTGGAAAATGAGGGGTTCTGTTGAAACCAAACCACGGTCAGGAAGACCAACTAAAATTTCAGCCACAACTGCCAGCAAAATTATTTGGGATGCAAAGAAAAACACAAAAATAGCTTCAGGTTAAATACAGGACTCTCTGAAAACATGTGGTGTGGCTGTTTCAAGATGCACAATAAGGAGGCACTTGAAGAAAGATGGACTGCATGGTCAGGTCGCCAGAAGAAAGCCATTACTACACAAATGCCACAAAGTATCCCGCTTAGAATACACCAAACAGCACAGAGACCAGCCTCAAACTTTCTGCCACAAAGTCATTTGGATTGATGAGACCAAAATTGAGCTTTTTGGCCACCACCATAAACGCTACATTTGGAGAGGAGTCAACAAGGCCTATGATGAAAGGAACACCATTCCTACTGTGAAACACGGAGGTGGATCTCTGATGTTTTGGGGATGTGTGAGCTACAAAGGCACAGGAAATGTGGTCAGAATTTATGGCAAGATGAATGCAGTATAGTGGAGGAAAATATGTATTCATCTGCGCATGGGACGTACTTGGACATTCCAACATGACAATGATCCTAAACACAAGGCCAAGTCCACCTGCATTGGCTACAGCAGAATAAAGTGAAGGTTCTGGAGTGGCCATCTCAGTCTCCTGACCTCAATATCATTGGTCCACTCTGGGGAGATCTCAAACGTGCCGTTCATGCAAGACAGCCCAAGAATTTACAGGAACTGGAGGCTTTTTGGCAGGAAAAATGGGCAGCTTTACCATCTGAGAAGATAAAGAGTCTCATCCACAAATACCACAAAAGACTTCAAGCTGCCATTGATGTTAAAGGGGGAAATACACGGTACTAAGAACTGGGGTGTGTAAACTTTTGATCAGGGTAATTTGGGTAGTTTCTGTTGTCATTATAAATTTAAAAGAGTAAACACAATTGATTGATTATAAATGGCTTCAGCCAAACACTAACCATGAGTGAAAGAAAAGTGTTTGTGTTATCATTCATATTCTGAAAAATGGCCAAGAAATCATAAATTCTGCCAGGGTGTGTAAACTTATGAGCACAACTGTATATATATATATATATATATATATATATATATATATGTAGCACTGCCCCTTGGGGGATGCTGGTTAACGGATGTTCCTCTGCACTCACATGACCCTGAGAATTATCCAACCATCCAACCCACTGAACGCTTTAAGTTCCAACATTTCAGATATAATCTTCAAGGACACACTAACACAATTAGAATACTGTTTGGTTATTTTACTTGAAAGAAAAATCAATATAGCTTATTGATAACAAATATGACTTAACAATAATAAAGTGTAGCAGTATCAGTCAGCTGAACCCCCACCTAACACAAGGAGGCTCAATGGACTGACACCATTAATGTGAATATACAGCAAAAGAAAGGATAATAAATCACATGGATATTGCAATCCTACTATAGCATCAGCTTTAACTGTCAATGTTATGGCATCATATATTAGCTTATAACTTTAGATGAAAACCTCTTGAATCAAGTCTAGCAATATCTAATCCTCACTAATAATAATCCAATATTATTATATCCGATTCCCTTTAAGACAGCTGGTGCTGAAATCCCTCTCCTAGCAAGGCCTTGCTAAGTCTTCACCGGCAGTTGGAGCTCTTATCACTATTCAGAGTGATATTTGTAATCCCAAGGTGATAGTGTATATGTGATCCTATCTGCAGTCAGTGTGTCATAGATGAAGATTTATACTTGCCACTGAGAGTGATCGATACTCGGCTGTCCCGGTCAATCAGTTCAGCTCCACTGGATCTATCACCGCTGCGTAATTACCAGCATCTGCACCGCTGAGGATGGGCTGCACGTCCTGGGCATCCGTCACCAACAGTTTCCCACCACACCTCTCCGGCTGACCTCTCCTCACTGAGTCCCGGAAGCAAGAGAACGCGTGCTCTGTGAAACAGATAGGTATATCCACACTCCCATGATCCTTCACTCTCCCATGGCTCCCTGGGAGTATAGTTCCTCCGGCAATTACAACTGTCTGACTGCAGTCCTAGACTACATCTCCCACAACCCAGTTCGTCCATTTCCAGAACAAAACAATCCTCCATTGCAAACAGCCATAAAGGGGCACTCTGACAACATCCATAATAAGAGTAACCCTTAGTGTATATATTTGGCAGTATATATGTATAGTAGTCCCAGCTTGGCTATATATATATGTGTGTATATATATATATATATATATATATATATATATATACAAACCCAATTCCAAAAAAGTTGGGACGCTGTACAAATTGTGAGTAAAAAAGGAATGGACTAATTTACAAATCTCATAAACTTATATTTTATTCACAATATAATATAGATAACATATCAAATGTTGAAAGTGAGACATTTTGAAATGTCAGCCAAATATTGGTTCATTTTGGATTTCATGAGAGCTACACATGCTAAAAAAGTTGGTACAGGTAGCAATAAGAGGCCGGAAAAGTTAAATGTACATATAAGGAACAGCTGGAGGACCAATTTGCAACTTATTAGGTCAATTGGCAACATGATTGGGTATAAAAAGATCCTCTCAGAGTGGCAGTGTCTCTCAGAAGTCAGGATGGGCCGAGGATCACCAATTCCCCCAATGCTGTGGCGAAAAATAGTGCAGCAATATCAGAAAGGAGTTTCTCAGAGAAAAAATTGAAAGAGTTTGGAGTTATCATCTTCTACAGTGCATAATATCATCCAAAGATTCAGAGAATCTGGAACAATCTCTGTGTGTAAGGGTCAAGGCCGGAAAACCATACTGGATGGCGGTGATCTTCGGGCCCTTAGACGGCACTGCATCACATACAGGAATGCTACTGTAATGGAAATCACAACATGGGCTCAGGAATACTTCCAGAAAACATTGTTGGTTAACACAATCCACCGTGTCATTCGCCGTTGCCGTCTAAAACTTGATAGGCCAAAAAAGAAGCCATATCTAAACATGATCCAGAAGCGCAGGCGTTTTCTCTGGGCCAAGGCTCATTTATAATGGACTGTTGCAACTTGGAAAACTGTTCTGTGGTCAGACTAATCAAAATTTGAAGTTCTTTGTGGAAAACTGGGACGCCATGTCATCCGGACTAAAGAGGACAAGGACAACCCAAGTTGTTATCAGCGCTCAGTTCAGAAGCCAGCATCTCTAATGGTATGGGGTTGTATGAGTGCGTGTGGCATGGGCAGCTTACACATCTGGAAAGGCACCATCAATGCTGAAAGGTATATCCAAGTTCTAGAACAACATATGCTCCCATCCAGACGTCGTCTCTTTCAGGGAAGACCTTGCATTTTTCAACATGACAATGCCAGACCACATACTGCATCAATTACAACATCATGGCTGCGTAGAAGAAGGATCCGGGTACTGAAATGGCCAGCCTGCAGTCCAGACCTTTCACCCATAGAAAATATTTGGCGCATCATAAAGAGGAAGATGGGACAAAGAAGACCTAAGACAGTTGATAACTAGAAGCCTGTATTAGACAAGAATGGGACAACATTCCTATTCCTAAACTTCAGCAACTTCTCCTCAGTCCCCAGACGTTTGCAGACTGTTATAAAAAGAAGAGGGGAGGCCACACAGTGCTAAACATGGCCTTGTCCCAACTTTTTTGAGATGTGTGGAGTGTGGATGCCATGAAATTTAAAATCAATTTATTTTTCCCTTAAAATTATCCATTTTCTCAGTTTAAACATTTGATATGTCATCTATGTTGTATTCTGAATAATATATTGAACTTTGAAACTTCCACATCATTGCATTCTGTTTCTATTCCCAATTTGTACAGTGTCCAAACTTTTTTGGAATCGGGTTTGTGTGTATGTATATATATATATATATATATATATATATATATATATATATATATATACACAGTACATTTTTTTTTTTCTTTTGGATGGCTAAGTATCTATGTTGGTATTTATTGCTGGAAATCCAAGGTTAACTAGATGGTGTACTCCGCAATTAACACAATCTTTCTCAATAAATGAACTGTTTTGTTATTTGATATTATTTATAGCTCTACCAACACTTACAACTAGGTGATTGTTGTAGCAGTGAAGGTGACAGAATACTTTTAATCAAAATCTGACTCGGTATTACCGTGAAGGACTTCCCTTTCAATTATGAACAGTCTGACCTGCCTTAGACACAGTTGTTGTTAATACATAGATAGCATTGTAGGGTGCCTGCCATAAACTGGTTCAGATTTAGTCTGTAGCTAGACGGTAGCCATCCTGAGCTTTTTTTAGGCTATATATGTCCATTGGGTTTCCCCTAAGCCCAGGGTGATGATTGCTTTTGCCTGCTTAAAGGGAGTGTCTTCTAGAAGAGTCTTTGCCTCTAAAGCATTTCCTGGGGTGGATGTGAGTTTAGAAGTCCTTCTCCTCCGGGGCTAGTGCCTGGGGAGGATGTGAGTTCAGAAGTCCTTCTCCTCCGGGACTAGTGCCTGGGGAGGATGTGAGTTCAGAGGTCCTTCTCCTCCGGGGCTAGTGCCTGGGGAGGAGGTGAGTTCAGAAGTCCTTCTCCTCCGGGACTAGTGCCTGGGGAGGATGTGAGTTCAGAGGTCCTTCTCCTCCGGGGCTAGTGCCTGGGGAGGATGTGAGTTCAGAAGTCCTTCTCCTCCGGGGCTAGTGCCTGGGGAGGATGTGAGTTCAGAGGTCCTTCTCCTCCGGGGCTAGTGCCTGGGGAGGATGCACAGTAGCTGTGAGAGGTCTTTTGTCTCCTTAGGAGAGGAAGGTGAAATGAGAATTTAGTGTTTGCAGGTAGACTGTAGGTAGCCTGAGCTTTGCTTATGCTATGTTTATCTTTTTCTTCTAAGCTCAGAGATTGGATTTCTGCAGCCCGCTTCTAGAGATTGTCTCCACTAGATAGAGTGAGAAGTGTATTAGGTTATGAATATTTATTCTGCCTTAGGCTATGACTGAGGGGTTTAAGCCAGTGAGGTGGACCGAGGAAGTTAAGAAATATCAGGGGTCCGATTCCCGAGGGCGTCCTACAAGAAATCTATCTTACTGATACTGATTACAACGCCTAGGAGCTGTATCCCCCTGTTCTGGAAGCAGACCCAGCCCCCCTTCGGTGGCTGTGTGGCTGAAAAAGGTTGCTCACATTAATGAAATGGAAGATCTTGTCGCCACGTAGAAGGGCACGAGGGACCAGTTTCTTGATCGGTAGTTTTATTGGCATGAATTTGTGTACTCTGCGGAGTACAGGAATCTCGTTACCTAAACTTACACTCATTTTGCGGCAGGTCATCTCTACTCCCCCCCCCCCCCACACATTATTTTTTTGCTATCCCATTGTTCTTTTCCCGTGGCTTCCCCTCTGTTTATTCCTGATCTTCTCTGTTTCTGTACACTTTTTGTTGCTCTACTTGTTACTTGACATTTTGAAAATGTTTTTATTTTTTGTCCTCGGGCGTGCTTACATTCAGGACGACACTGTGGTGCGGGGGTGTGGGTGGTTGTTCCCCAGACTGTGCTCCTTCGCCCTCGTTTGCCGGCCACAAGACAGATGCCAGTTGAGGCGGAGGCCACTCCCGGGGACCAGTTGACATGGCCGGATGCTTCGTGATCTTATTGTTCTATATGACAAAGGGCAGGATATCTTGCTTGGTCGTATGTACTGTGATATTCGGGGGTGTTTAGCATGAGTGCAGAGCCTACCAGTGAGCTTAGTCCACGCAGTTGTGCTGCTTTAAAGGCTTG
The DNA here is from genome assembly GCF_965119305.1 of Pelophylax lessonae. Classification (NCBI taxonomy): domain Eukaryota; kingdom Metazoa; phylum Chordata; class Amphibia; order Anura; family Ranidae; genus Pelophylax; species Pelophylax lessonae. Next base: position 8,713,963 of record NC_138774.1, read on the forward strand.
TTGGCCCACTTTTATTAAAGAAAAATATAAAGTAACACAAGTCCAATAACATAAGAGTTTCCTGTGCAGGGGTTTCAGCTTTTCCACAGCAATAATGTGAACAAAAATACAAAGCCACCTGGCTCTCTAGCAGCACCGTTGCTTCAGGCTTTAAGCCTTGACCCTCTTGGCCATCTAACAGTTCCTGTACAACACTGTACCTCCGTTAGCACCCTTTCACCAGCTTCCTTTGCTGTTTCAGCCCAAAGGCTCACCATCTGCTTGCACCATGCAGACATGCACTCTTCTCCCTTGCACGCCTGGACTCTTTGGGAGGGTGGAGCCCAGATTCCTGGTCCTGTCTGTCTTAAAAGACTCAGCCACACCTGAACCATTAGTGTGCTGGCTAGTCCTAAATCCTGGTCCCAGGATTGGAGATTTCCTCCCACCCAGATCGCTTGGAAATCTCCAGACTCCAGGTCCCCAACTGGACTTTACAAAACAGCAAGGAAACTTAAAAGCCAGTTTCCTGCATATAAAACAATCCTCCTGGAGCCTCTCAACCTGCCTGGTTGACAATCCTGGGCGACATACCCGCTCAACACTAGTTGCACTGCCACAGTACTTATGTTGCCATTTTATTATGCATTTGCCATGTTTGCTGCGATGATATGCACTCATAGACAGGCTTAATCCATATCTTGTTGATTACCGCTGATGGTCATCGCTTGTATTTCACTACCTTGTCTTGTTGATTTTTTCCTGTTTGTACCACATGCCTTTTAAATAAAGAATTTATTTAAAAAAAAAAAACCAAATATCTGGGGAGACTCTCTAGAAGAGTTTTTGCCTCCCAGGCTTTGTCTGCGGAGGATGAGTCCAGAGGTCCTTCCCTTCTAAGTATGGTGCTTTCAGTGGATGCCCAGTAGCTGTGAGAAAGAAGGGTGGAACTGAAGTTTGGTGTATGCAACAGGGTCTGTCCGATCTGGGGTTGCAGTAAAAAAGTCAGGGGGGGGGGGGGGCATTATGTCAACCCATTATCATTTTCTCCTCTCCTTGCTTGTTTCCCTACATCTCTTTGTTGCTGCAATAAAAAAGCACATGTATTAGGCCAGTGTTTCTCAACCTTTTTTCTTTAGTAATGGCACTCTTTAAAAGTATGACAAGTCCCGAAACACCCCAGTCGTGATCTGTATTTATTGGGCTGAAGGACACTGACATCTACCCTGTATGGTGATGTCACCCGCTCCTTGGCACCACATGGGGGGAGTTCCCCCTTCATATCAGATCAGATTCCACCCACACTTAAGAGTCACCGCTCTTTACCTCACAGTTCCTCTATTACATTGCTTCCTTCAAATCAGAGTTGCCCCATCCCATCAGAATTCCCCCTGCCCATTGGATTCCCCCCTCAAAACAGAGTTTCCTCATCATAACAGAGTCCCTCCATCACAACAAAGCCCCTCTGTCACAACAAAGCCCCTCTGTCACAACAGATCCCCTCTATCACAAGACTGCCCCTCTATCACAACAGAGTGTCCCCCATTCACAATAGAGTCCCCCCTTATCCAACACATTTCCCCCATCATAACAGAGCCCTCTCCCTTCTTCACAACATATCCCCCCTTCACAAATAACAATGAATGATGCCATGTATCCTGGTCCACCCCCTGCACCATGAAAACAAATAATGCAGTGCTGTGGGTAGGGCTGGTCACCGTACAGCCATGCTGACCTGGCATTGCAGAGGCTGTGCACTTCCACCCCCCAGCCTGCCTTCTTCTTGATACCAATGTCACTGGCTTTGGGGGGGCAACCCTCCACCCCAGCACCCCCTTGGATCTGGCCCTGGCTTGCAGCTAGATTGTAGGCAGTCTGAGCTTTGATTATGCTATCTGTTAATTTGGTTTCCCCTATACCTAGGATATTGATAGCTCCTGTCTGCCTCAGTGTCTTCATGGAGAGAATGAGAAGTTACAATTTATTGCATTATGAATATTTATTCTGTTTTAGCTGAACACTGAGGGGTTTATCCCAGTAAAGTTAATAAATATCTGAAAAATAAAAAACGAATTGGTAACCCAAAAGAAACTGCGCAAATGGTGATATTCGATAATAAATTATTAGTCAAATGTTGATTATATGTGAGGAATTGCTTCCATAGTGCAAGCTGCAATAAAAACGTGTATACGCATAAATAGTGAAAAGGGTAAAAATATTGCGCTTAAACACTTAAAACACAACCAAAAAAGTGCTTGTGTGCATAAACATATAAATAATAAATATATATACTAGTGAATAAATAAATAAATATATATGTTGTGAAAAGTCCTTAGTGAAATATATCAACAATCCTTAAAGTGCCCAGTGCAATACGGATCTCTCAGCAATGACTGAAAATCACTTTAGCTTCAAGTGAGGGACCTCCACCATAGGGACTTTCTCCACCCAGTGCTCAGGGTAAATACTTCTTACCGAAGCTGGTGGACCCCTTAATTACAGGGGGTCTAAAACAGCATATAAGGTCCACAAATGCCTCCAAGCTATCCTTCAGGTCCCTTAATAAGGCTCAGCTCGCACAAGGAACTCCAAGTATTTCCAGGGTGGTATGGTATGGAGAAAAAGATAAGGAAACTCCGATAGTGTAGTATGTTCTATTATAGGGGTTTATTAATAGAAATGCACTTACTCAAACATCATATACAGAATGCCTTCATGGGGTAAATGCAGCATGGGTTCGGTGTACGGGACGCTCCTCTCTTCCTGCGTATCACCAACCCGGAACTCCACGGTCTCACGTTCCCGACGCACGTTTCGTCAGACGCGCTGACGTCATCAGGGGATCATGATCCCCTGATGACGTCAGCGCGTCTGACGAAACGTGCGTCGGGAACGTGAGACCGTGGAGTTCCGGGTTGGTGATACGCAGGAAGAGAGGAGCGTCCCGTACACCGAACCCATGCTGCATTTACCCCATGAAGGCATTCTGTATATGATGTTTGAGTAAGTGCATTTCTATTAATAAACCCCTATAATAGAACATACTACACTATCGGAGTTTCCTTATCTTTTTCTCCATACCATACCACCCTGGAAATACTTGGAGTTCCTTGTGCGAGCTGAGCCTTATTAAGGGACCTGAAGGATAGCTTGGAGGCATTTGTGGACCTTATATGCTGTTTTAGACCCCCTGTAATTAAGGGGTCCACCAGCTTCGGTAAGAAGTATTTACCCTGAGCACTGGGTGGAGAAAGTCCCTATGGTGGAGGTCCCTCACTTGAAGCTAAAGTGATTTTCAGTCATTGCTGAGAGATCCGTATTGCACTGGGCACTTTAAGGATTGTTGATATATTTCACTAAGGACTTTTCACAACATATATATTTATTTATTTATTCACTAGTATATATATTTATTATTTATATGTTTATGCACACAAGCACTTTTTTGGTTGTGTTTTAAGTGTTTAAGCGCAATATTTTTACCCTTTTCACTAATAAATATCTGAGGTAACCTTCTAAAAGACTCTTTGTCTCAAAGGTTTTGTTTAGGGAGAATGTACAGAGCCCTTCCCTTCCAGACCTACTTCCAGTGAAAAGTGTACTGTAGCTGTGAGAGGTCTTCTCCCTCCAGAGGAAAGAAGGTGAATCTGAACAAGAGATAGTTCAGTTAGTCAACCATCTGGCCTTAATGGTCCACAATTGACCTATGAGAAAGGACTGAAGTGTTCTAACCAGATCTGCATACTTGAAGGTAGAGAGCCGGTCTGAGCCTACAGCGTTCACATTAGCGTACTACCCTATGCCTACAGTGCCTTACGAAAGTATTCGGCCCCCTTGAACTTTGCGACCTTTTGCCACATTTCAGGCTTCAAACATAAAGATATAAAACTGTAATTTTTTGTGAAGAATCAACAACAAGTGGGACACAATCATGAAGTGAAACGAAATTTGTTGGATATTTCAAACTTTGTTAACAAATAAAAAAACTAAAAAATTGGGCGTGCAAAATTATTCAGCCCCTTTACTTTCAGTGCAGCAAACTCTCTCCAGAAGTTCAGTGAGGATCTCTGAATGATCCAATGTTGACCTAAATGACTAATGATGATAAATAGAATCCACCTGTGTGTAATCAAGTCTCCGTATAAATGCACCTGCACTGTGATAGTCTCAGAGGTCCGTTTAAAGCGCAGAGAGCATCATGAAGAGCAAGGAACACACCAGGCAGGTCTGAGATATTGTTGTGGAGAAGTTTAAAGCTGGATTTGTATACAAAAAGATTTCCCAAGCTTTAAACATCCCAAGGAGCACTGTGCAAGCGATAATATTGAAATGGAAGGAGTATCAGACCACTGCAAATCTATGAAGACCTGGCCGTCCCTCTAAACTTTCAGCTCATACAAGGAGAAGACTGATCAGAGATGCAGCCAAGAGGCCCATGATCACTCTGGATGAACTGCAGAGATCTACAGCTGAGGTGGGAGACTCTGTCCATAGGACAACAATCAGTCGTATACTGCACAAATCTGGCCTTTATGGAAGAGTGGCAAGAAGAAAGACATTTCTTAAAGATATCCATAAAAAGTGTTGTTTAAAGTTTGCCACAAGCCACCTGGGAGACACCAAACATGTGGAAGAAGGAGCTCTGCTCAGATGAAACCAAAATCAAACTTTTTGGCAACAATGCAAAATGTTATGTTTGGCGTAAAAGCAACACAGCTCATCACCCTGAACACACCATCCCCCACTGTCACACATGGTGGTGGCAGCATCATGGTTTGGGCCTGCTTTTCTTCAGCAGGGACAGGGAAGATGGTTAAAATTGATGGGAAGATGGATGGAGCCAAATACAGGACCATTCTGGAAGAAAACCTGATGGAGTCTGCAAAAGACCTGAGACTGGGATGGAGATTTGTCTTCCAACAAGACAATGATCCAAAACATAAAGCAAAATCTACAATGGAATGGTTCACAAATAAACATATCCAGGTGTTAGAATAGCCAAGTCAAAGTCCAGACCTGAATCCAATCAAGAATCTGTGGAAAGAACTGAAAACTGCTGTTCACGAACGCTCTCCATCCAACCTCACTGAGCTCGAGCTGTTTTGGAAGGAGGAATGGGCAAAAATTTCAGTCTCTCGATGTGCAAAACTGATAGAGACATACCCCAAGCGACTTACAGCTGTAATTGCAGCAAAAGGTGTCGCTACAAAGTATTAACTTAAGGGGGCTGAATAATTTTGCACGCCCACTTTTTTTTTTTTTTATTTGTTCAAAAAGTTTGAAATATCCAATAAATTTCGTTCCACTTCATGATTGTGTCCCAGTTGTTGTTGATTCTTCACAAAAAATTACAGTTTTATATTTTTATATTTGAAGCCTGAAATGTGGCAAAAGGTCGCAAAGTTCAAGGGGGCCGAATACTTTCGCAAGGCACTGTAAGTCAACAACTATAGCTGGCTAGTGTTTCTTCTGCCTGTAGTAGCCCTTGTTCCTTTAGGGCGAGCATGCCTACCAGTACAAGGTTGCCCCCAGGTTTTAGATCATAAAGCTATAGTTTCCAGTCAGACGGCACAGGGACTAAGTGCCTAGAATGAGGAAGGGGACCTGTAGTACCAAGGGTGGCCAGGCATTAGAAAGTGGATAGTAGTGGAATTATGGGACAGTCCAAGGTCAGGGCAGAGTGTGAGCAAGTGTAGTCCAGGGCTGGCTCAAGACATTGCGCTGCCTGGGTCCGACTCCTGTCATCACCTCTAACAGCAGCGGCGCCGGGCCCCTTTACAGTAAAAAAGGCAGCGGAGAAGAGCAGGGCAGGGCGGAATGGATGGGCAGGCGGGAGTTCCGCCACTGTCTTGGGCATCAATTTGCCGCCCCTTTGAAAGTTCCGCCTGGGTCCAATGGACCCACCAGGCCCCATGGTAGGGCCGGCCAACAACAGTCAGGGCTGGTAGAAAGCAAGTGTCGTCTAGTTACACAATCTGAGGTCAAGTTCGGGCAGCAATCCAAAATGTAATCCGAGTTCAAGGCAACGTTTGGTAACAAGGGAATCCAAAATAATGGCAGTGGTCAGGCAAGGAACCCAACAGGGATCAAGGAAGCTGACGCTATCACAATCACAAAGTCACAGGCTGATGAGGCTTAAATAATGTGCCTCCTGCACTGAGAACCAATCCATTCTGGGGTGTGTGGCCAGACTCATTACCCCACAGCTGATGGGAGAGGCTGGAAAGCTGTCTAACATACAGTAGAAGATACTACTAAGTGGAGGGAATTTTTGCTGCTGTTTTTTGGTATCTTGAACCCCTAATTATATACTCTATGTATTAAAAGTTGGGGAGTGCTGTGATACAAATACTTTTAATAGCAAGAGGTTGCATCCCATACATCCCGAAGAAGGAAAACTGTGAGCATAGACAACACAATCCGCATATCACCACTAATAAATTATTAGAGATATTGAGATGGCGGTGTCCCTGTTTACAATTTTCCTTTTTTGATGCTTTTGTCTTATACCCTCGAACCCGCTTTACTTAGACATTAGCACCAATACATTTTTCAAAAGAAGGTTTTAGGCTTTAACCACTTTACCCTTGCTCACTTTGCTGCTACTGCAGCAAAGTGGCTCGTTCCCGTCCAGCGACGTAGACCTACGTCGCTGGACTCCGCCCCTTGTGGGCGGCGCGTGTGCGCCGCTGGAGGCTCGCTCCCGCTGTTTTCAGTCACAGCGGGAGTCAGGCCAGGGGAGGAGCGGCGGCGATCGCCGCTGCTCTTACCCGATCGTCGGGGATCGAGTCTGGAGATCCGCCCGCTGTGTGTAAACACAGCGGGCAGATCTCTGAAGTGACAGGCAGGGTCAGATTGCAGGGTTCAGCATAGCTGAACCCTGGATCTGTCCCTGTGTCACTCAGTCCCCCCCCCCCCCCACACGTCAGTAAGCACCAGGCATACATTAACCCCTCCCTCTCCAATAAAATTAACCCCTTCCCTGCCAGTGTCATTTTTACAGTAACAGTGCATATATATAGCACTGATTACTGCAGTAATGTCACTGGTACCCCCAAAAGTATCAAAAATGTCAGTCAAGGGTCCGATCTGTCCGCCCCAATGTCGCAGTCCCGCAAAAAAAATCGCAGATCGCCGCCATTATGCGTTAAAAAAAAAAACACCAAAAATGACAGAAATCTTTCCCTTTCTTAGTAAACGCAATAACTTTTGCGCAAACCAATAAAAATACGCTTATTGTGATTTTTTTTACCAAAAATATGTAGCAAAAAACAAATTGGCCAAAAATTAAAAAAAATTTGGATTTTTACATTTTTTTGGGGGGGAATTTCATATAAAAAAATGTGAAAAATATTGTTATTTTTTCAAAATAAATGCTCTTTTTTTGTTTATAGCGCAAAAAGTAAAAATCGCACAGGTGATCAAATACCACCAAAAGAAAGCTCTGTTTGTGGGAAAAAAAGGACCTAAATTTCGTTTGGGTACGGTGTCGCACGACCGCGCAATTGTCAGTTAAAGTCGCACAGCGCCGAATCGCAAAAAGTGGCCCAGACGTAAGACAGCAAAATCCTCCGGTGGTAAAGTGGTTAAAGTGGGTGTAAACCCTCTTCTATACCCAGTGACGTGAACAGCCTCAGATGATACACAGAGTTGAAACAAATCTCCCTACAAATGTTTTATTTGTATATCTGCTGTCTTCAGCTTTCTACACTGTTTAGAAAGTGAACATTGTGTTAGAATTTTTTTCTTCCTGTTCCAGCACTGGGTGTGGATTCTTGGCATACACTGTGTGACAGCTGATTGGAGGAAAGGCACACCCCCCCCCCCTCCACATAGGCAGAGGAAGGAAGAAACATGCAGAGCTATGCTGTAAATGGACCAGCTCTCTGCTAATCTATCTCTTTGCACCCACCCCAACAAAAATGTACAGCTGCTTTCATCTCCTCTGTCCGAGAACTTGTCAGAAGTTTTCATGCTGATAACAGAGGAATGGAGCAGCAGAAAAACATGGGACTTAGGACAGGTAAAATGTCATGAATGGTTGAGCCTGAAGTGCAGAGGGAAGGCCTCTTGTGCAACCCCAGTTCAGGGACCACTGATGTTGTAACAGTGGCTGCAAGAGCGTGGTGGTGTAAGGGTGCCTGGATCATCCTCCATGTGGTGGATGTACCACCAGGGTGGACCAGAAGGTTAAACGGCAGGCATTGGCAGGCCAACAGATCCCAGGCTGGTGGCCGCAGGCATCAGGCAGGTGCATGCCGAGCAAAAGAGACACAGGTAGCGTGGTCAGACAAGCCTGGTTGGTAACACATGATCACATGCAGACATAGACGCATGGCGCCCGCTGAACATTTTCAGGGGGGGGCATAATTTTAAGGTCACCCGTGCCCCACCCCATACATCCCCCTTTGGAGCAGGCCAGGTTCCCCCATGGATCCCCTTTAGAGCAGGGTCCCCATAGATCCCCTTTAGAGCAGGGTCCCCATAGATCCCTCTTTAGAGCTGGCCAGGCCAGGGTCCCCCATAGATCCCCATTTAGAGCAAGCCAGGGTCCCCATAGAGCCCCCTTTAGTCTTACCTTTTCACCTATATTCCCCCTGTTACCAGATTTTCCTGCACCACCAGGTACTCCAGGATCTCCCTGCAAAGAATATATATATTTAGCCAACATGACCCTCTTTAGACCAGGTCAGGGTCCCCCATAGATTCCCATTTAGAGCAGGCCAGGCTAGGGTCCCCCATAGATCCCCTTTAGAAAAGGGTCCCCATAGATCCCCCTTTAGAGCAGGTCAGGGTCCCCTATAGATTCCCCTTTAGAGCAGCCATTTAGAGCAGGCCAGGCTAGGGTCCCCCATAGATCCCCTGTAGAGAAGGGTCCCCATAGATCCCCCTTTAGAGTAGACCAGGGTCCCCCATAGATTCCCCTTTAGAGCAGGCCAGGGCAGGTCTCCCATAGATCCAACCTTTAAAGCAGGCCAGGGCAGGTCCCCCATATAGATTTCCCTTTACAGCAGGCCAGGGTAGGTTCCCCCATATAGATCACCCTTTTGAGCAGGCCAGGGCAGGTACCCCATATAGATTGCCCTTTAGAGCAGGACAGGGCAGGTTCCCCATATAGATCAATTTTTAGAGAAGGCCAGGGCAGGTACCCCATAGATCCCACTTTAGAGCAGGCCAGGGCAGGTCCCCCATATATCCTACTGCCTTCTGCGGTAGTTACAAGCCTGGCTGTGCCTCCTGATTGGGCTTCCTCCACTGCCCTATGAGAAGCCTCTCACAGGAGCCAGTGGGAAGACTTCCCTCTCAGCAGGCACATCTGGAAACCATGACACCCTAACTAAATAAATCACAGCCCTGCTGTTAGGCATACAGGGCCACTATACATTTACCTAGCACCTACCTGTAGGGTGCTACACCCACCCCACACCAAAATGAGTCAGGTCCCTCTGAATCTGAGGCAGCCGCCTCCTATCAAAACTCTGCTAAAAATCAGGAGTATCCCACCAACCTGGAAAAAGGGGAAAAGGGAAAAAGACATTTACAGAATAAATTAGCGTGAACAAATATATCTTTACAATCTGCTGTACATGTATGTTACACATTTTAAGGTGCATGAAACTGATGCACCCCCCCACCAAATGAACTCACATGGTAGAGAACAACCAAGAAAACATTTCACAGTATCCTAACTGTCTAACTCTAAGGTGGTCCCACCTAGATAAAGGAAGCAAAAGTTAGTCAATCTCATCACATAAACATTACATCACATGTCTATCTGACTGAACAGTTGAATGGGAAGACCCTCCTTCAAAAATGTAAGGGGCGACCTTCCCACTCCCTCCCTGACTGTCTCTGCCATCCAGTGTGAGTCAGAGAGCAGCAGACTAAGAAAAAGTCAGCAGCGGCCACGGCGGACCCTGCGAGGACTGCTCACAGACACCAGTGTCCAAGTGTGGGCACTGTGCCGATCCCTGATTACGGGGGGGGGGGGCATTTTCCCCCCTTGCAGATGCCCATGCATAGACGGTAGGGAAAGAATAGTCAGGGTGCAGGCAGAGATCGGCAACGTGAGTTCAGGCAGATGAGCAAGAGACAAGAAGCAAAGTCCAGATACAGGCCAAGGTCAAGGTGGGAGAGATTCAACTGAGTCAAAAGCAAGCCGAGTCAAACACAGATTCCCCTTTTTAAATCACTCTTTAGAGCAGGCCAGGGCAGGTCCCCCATATAGATCCCTCCTTAGAACAGGCCAGGGCAGGTCCCCCATATAGATCCCCCTTTAGAGTAGGCCAGGGCAGGTCCCCCATATAGATCCCCCTTTAGAGAAGGCCAGGGCAGGTCCCCCATATAGATCCCCCTTTAGAGTAGGCCAGGGCAGGTCCCCCATATAGATCCCCCTTTAGAGTAGGCCAGGGCAGGTCCCCCATATAGATCCCCCTTTAGAGCAGGCCAGGGCAGGTCCCCCATATAGATCCCTCTTTAGAGCAGGCCAGGGCAGATTCCCCATATAGATCCCAATTCAGAGCAGGCCAGGGCGGGTTCCCCATTTAGATCCCCCTTTAGAGCAGGCCAGGGCAGGTCCCCCATAGATCTCACTTTAGAACAGGCCAGGGCATGTCCTCCATATAGATCCCCCTTTAGAGCAGGCCGGGGCAGGTCCCCCTTAGATCCCCCTTTAGAGCAGGCCAGGGCAGGTCCCCCTTTAGAGCAAGGCCAGGGCAGGTGCCCCATATAGATCCCCTTTAGAGTAGGCCAGGGCAGGTCTCCCATATAGATCCCTCTTTAGAGCAGGCCAGGGCAGATTCCCCATATAGATCCCGATTTAGTGCAGGCCAAGGCGGGTTCCCCATTTTGATTTCCCTCTTTAGAGCCAGCCAGGGCAGGTCCCCCATAGATCTCACTTTAGAACAGGCCAGGGCATGTCCCCCATATAGATCCCCCTTTAGAGCAGGCCCAGGCAGGTCCCCCATAGATCCCCCTTTAGAGCAGGCCAGGGCAGGTCCCCCTTAGATCCCCTTTAGAGCAAGGCCAGGGCAGGTGCCCCATATAGCTCCCCTTTAGAGTAGGCCAGGGCAGGTCCCCCATATAAATCCCCCTTTAGAGCAGGCCCGGGCAGGTCCCCCATAGATCCCCCTTTAGAGCAGGCCAGGGCAGGTCCCCCTTAGATCCCCCTTTAGAGCAAGGCCAGGGCAGGTCCCCCATATATATCCCCCTTTAGAGCAGGCCAGGGCAGGTCCCCCATATAGATCCCCCTTTAGAGCAGGCCAGGGCAGGTCCTGAAACAGGATCAGGTTTCAGGAACACAGGTACAGCTGCAGATCAGACAGCAAAGCATTAATGCAACTGCTGCACTTATGTATGGCACTTGGCACCAAAATTTATTGGCATGCGCACATTCGTGTGCCTGGCATGATGAGCACTTGAGTGATCGCGCCTGCGCATGCACTTTTGTGTCTACCTTTGAGTAGTATTAGTAGCATAAGTAGGACTATGGCCAATACATCCCTGACAAATGGGGTTTACATCCACTTTAAGTAGAACTGTTTGTGATTTTCGGTGGGTCAGGGAGTGTCTGGCTGCAGCTTTTGGATAGTTCATTAGTAGGAAAAGCAGAAGATGCTGGTAAAATCCAGTAACTCCGTTAAAGACTATTGCTACATCATTTAAAAAAAAAAAAAAGTACCTTTCAAAGTTTATCACTGCCACTGTTTCACATTTTAGACCAATAAAAACTCACCTTCATCCTGGCAATGTCACAGATTCACCCTGAAGGAAAACTGCACCTTTAGGGGAACTCATAAAGCGTACCTAGGACACTCTTCACAATTCGGACGTGCCTCCACCTGATAAATGTTGGACGGGTCCCAAATTCATATACCATATATACTGTACTCGAGTATAAGTCAACCCAAATATAAGCCAAGGCCCCTAATTTTACCACAAAAAAAGTGGGAAAACTTATTGACTCGAGTATAAGCCTAGGGTGGGAAATGCAGCAGCTACTGGACCCAACTGGACCACCACGAGACACAAAACAGGGGCTGCGGGCATGGTACAGGAGATGGCGCAGGTCATGGTATAGGCATGGTACAGGCATGGCACAGGTCATGGTACAGGTCATGGTACAAGAGATAGTATAGGCATAGCACAGGTGATGGTATAGGCATGGAACAGTAAGTACAGGCATGGCACAGTAGGTACAGGCATGGCACAGTATGTACAGGCATGGCACAGTAGGTACAGGCATGGCACAGGAGATGCAGTGCTGAGGGCATGGTACAGGAGAATGTCCCGTACCATGCCCGCAGCACTGCAAGAGGAAATGCAGGGGCTGTGGAGGAATCTCCCTTACCTTTCGGTGAGGCGCCTTAGATTTAAAAATCGCGCCGCCCGGCTCCAATACGTCACCGCGAATGCGCCGCCGATGCTCGGGAAAGCTCATACACAATCTGCTATTCCCGGGCATGCGGCACATGCGCGGTGAGACGTCGGCGCCGGGGGGCGCCATTTTTAAAAAGACAGTGACTCAAATATAAGCCGAGGGGGGCATTTTCAGAATGAAAAAATATGCTGAAAATCTCGGCTTATACTCGATTATATACGTACATATATTGTAGACAGTTACATGAATCTGGGGAATGTATAACATGCGGAGGCGCACTGACACACTTTTGGGCAGGATGAAATAGTTAGATAGGTGCTGTCTCAGCTGGGAGCAGGGCTGCTGATAGGTGGGGGGGAGACATACCAGTCTTACTGTAGGGGGCCCGGATACACAGGGGGCCCAGATAGCAGGAGGATTGATGGAGCAGAGAAGGAACAATGCCCTCTGTGTCTCTCACCCAGCAACTAAAAGCCGGTTTCTCCCTCCTGTCGGCTGTCAGCTGCTGGGTGAGAGACACACATGACCGAATTTAGGGAGTTCTGAGGTGGGTTGTGCCCACCCAGATTTCAGTTCTGTCCCCCCCCCCCGGCCGGCCACCACTGAGCTCCTTCCTCTGCCCCCCCGCACCCACCCACACTCACAGCCTGGACAAGAAGATGGCAGCCTGGAGCTGAGAGGAAAGAGGCAGAGAGTAAGAGCCGGAAGGAGGTGCGCTGTGTTGTGCTCTCCCCTCCTAAAAGAAGAACGCTCCTCTATACAGCACATGAGACCAGATTTCTCTTGCTGTAGATCGCACTGTACTCACACCACCCCCTATCCACAGTTCCTACTGCTGGGAGGTGAGCAGCCCTTGGAAGAGAGAGGGGGCGGTGTGTGTACAGTGCAATCTACAGTCAGAGCGATCCGGACTCATTTGCTGTATAGACCAGCGCTCTTCTGAGGGGAGGGGAGAGCACAACACAGCACACCTCCGCCTGGCTTTAAGTGGCTTCCCCCTGTAAGTTGGGGGAGGAGGATGGGCAGCTATCTGTGTTGGGAAATGTAATGGGGATTTGGGGAGGGGAAATATGTGCTAGAAGAAAGAATGGGGGGGGGGGATGTGCTAGGAGAAGGGTTTGGGGTGGGGGTGTGAGGGTTGAACCAAGAGAGGGGATGTTTGTGCCAGGAGGGGGTTGGGAAATGTGAACTAATAGGAGGGATTGGGAGGGATTTGTGCTGGCGGGGGGGATTTGGGGGATAGGATTTGTGCTAGGATAGAAAGTTTGAGAAAGAGAATATGTGCTAGGCTAGGTGATTTTATGAGGTGAGGGAGATTTCTGCTAAGAGGGGGGATTCGGGTGGGATTTGAGAGAGGGTCAGGATTGGGGGTGGCACAAATCTTATCCCCCAAATCCCCCCTGCCAGCACAAATCCCTCCTATTAGCCCAAATCTCCCCACCCCCTCTTGGCGTAAACATCCCCTCTCCTGGCAGGGGGGATTCAGGGGATAAGATTTGTGCTAGGATAGAAAGTTTGAGAAAGAAAATATGTGCTAGGCGGGTGATTTTTTGGGGTGAGGGAGGTGTGTGCTAGGAGGGGGGGATTGGGGTGGAATTTGAGCTGGAGGGCAGGATTGGGGGGGGGGGCACAAATGCTATCCCCCAAATCCCCCCTGCCAGCACAAATCCCCCCAATCTCTCCTATTAGCCCAAATCTCCCCACCCCTCTTGGCGTAAACATCCCCTCTCCTGGAAGGGGGGATTTGGGGGATAAGATTTGTGCTAGGGTAGAAAGTTTGAGAAACAGAATATGTGCTAGGTGAGTTATTTTTTGGGGTGAAGGAGATTTGTGCTAGGAAGTGGGCAGGGTAATGTGCAGGGGGTCTGTGTAATGTGTGTGTGTGTGTGTGTGAGGGGGGGGCTGTGTAATGTATAGGGGTTCTGTGTAATGTGCAGGGGGTCTGTGTAATGTGCAGGGGGTCTGTGTAATGTAAACGTATCCATGTATTGTGCAGGGGTCTGTGTAATGTAAAGGGGGTCTATGTAATGTGCAGGGGGTCTGAATAATGTGCAGGGGGTCTGTGTAATGTAAAGGAGTCTGTGTAATGTGCAGGGGGTCTGTGTAATGGGCAGGGGGTCTGTGTAATGTGCAGGGGGTCTGTGTAAATTGCTGGGGGTCTGTGTAATGTGCAGGGGGTCCGTGTAATGTAAAGGGGTCTGTGTAATGTGCAGGGGTTTGTGTAATGTAAAGGGGTCTGTGTAATGTGCAGGGGGTCTGTGTAATGTGCAGGGGGTCTGTGTAATGTAAAGTGGTCCGTGTAATGTGTAGGGGGTCTGTGTAATGTAAAGGGGTCTGTGTAAAGTGCAGGGGTGTGTGTAATGTGCAGGGGTCTGTGTAATGTAAAGGGGTATTTGTAATGTGCAGGGGGTCTGTTTAATGTGCAGGGGGTCTGTGTAATGTAAAGGGAGTCTGTGTAATGTGCAGGGGTCTGTGTAATGTAAAGGGGTCTGTGTAATGTGCAGGGGGTCTGTGTAAAGTGCTGGGGGTCTGTGTAATGTGCAGGGGGTCCGTGTAATGTGCAGGGGTCTGTGTAATGTAAAGGGGTCTGTGTAATGTGCAGGGGGTCTGTGTAATGGGCAGGGGGGCTGTGTAATGTGTAGGGGTTCAGTGTAATGTAAAGGGGTCTGTGTAATGTAAAGGGGTTTGTGTAATGTGCACAGGATCTGTGTAAAGTGCTGGGGGTCCGTGTAATGTGCAGGGGGTCCATGTAATGTGCAGGGGGTCTGTGTAATGTAAAGGGGTCCGTGTAATGTGCAGGGGATCTGTGTAATGTGCAGGGGGTCTGTGTAATGTAAAGGATGCTGTGTAATGTAAATGGGGCTGTGGAATGTGCAGGGGGGGCTGTTTAATATGCGTTAATATTACGTTATTTACCTTATAATTGGTTTAAATAATAATTTAAAAAAAAAGTTCTGAGCTTCCCTTATTTTGCTTCAAAGTTCTTTATTTAATAATACATTTTTTCCCTGAAACCCCCCTCTTAAAATGAAGGTGCGTTTCATATGCCTGTGTTTGGTATTTTGGTATTTGCCAATAACAGGGGGTCTGTGTAATGTGCAGGGGGTCTGTGTAATGTGCAGGGGGTCTGTGTAATGTGCAGGGGTCTGTGTAATGTGCAGGGGGGTCTGTGTAATGTGCAGGGGTCTGTGTAATGTAAAGGGTCTGTGCAATGTGCAGGGGGGCTGTGTAAGGAGCAGGGGGGCTGTGTAATGTGCAGGGGTCTGTGTAATGTAAAGGGTCTGTGCAATGTGCAGGGGGGCTGTGTAAGGAGCAGGGGGGCTGTGTAATGTGCAGGGGTCTGTGTAATGTAAAGGGTCTGTGCAATGTGCAGGGGGGCTGTGTAAGGAGCAGGGGGTCTGTGTAATGTGCAGGGGTCTGTGTAATGTAAAGGGTCTGTGCAATGTGCAGGGGGGCTGTGTAAGGAGCAGGGGGGCTGTGTAATGTAAAGGCGTCTGTGTAATGTGTGTGGGGGGGGGGGCTGTGGAATTTGCAAGGGGCTGTTTAATATGCGTTAATATTAAGTTATTTACCTTATAATTGGTTTAAATAATAATTAAAAAAAGTTCTGAGCTGCCCTTATTTTGCTTCAAAGTTCTTTATTTAATAATAATTTTTTTTTCCTGAAACTCCCCTCTTAAAATGAAGGAGCGTGTTATACGCCTGTGCTTGGTATACGCCGATAACTGTACAACAAGTTTGTTATTTTATTTAAATGCCTTTAGAATCACTTTAAGTAGTCAGCAGCAATACAAACTGACGCATTTTGCACCAAGCCATAGCACATTTTTAACGTTTCTTTGAAATACTATTTTGTTGGACCCAAGTGTCGGTGTGTTCCTTCCATCAACGAGGCGTTCCGGTGGAAACAAAAAAACCGGCACCAAGCACTTGAGATGTAGTTATGGAGTGCAGAGTGCGATCTTACCTGCAGCGGTATTTAGAAAGATTCTTTTTTGACCGCGTTTCACTTTTTTTGTGTGAAGAAATACCGTATACCCCATTTACAAGGCGTCTTTCTCCACCGTTTTCTGGAATAATCATCTTTCTCCTGCTTTTTCAGCCACTCTGCCGGGTTGTTTTTTCTGCAGAAGCCACTCCAAAGGCGTTTTTTTTTGTTTTCTTTTTTTAAATTCCTTGTTGCAAAGTGTATCTTTTTATATTTAACCACAGTAAATTAGCCTTGAGTCAATCTAAAGTCACAGCTGCCAAGACCAATTTTGGCTCAGCTGAAGCCAATGCAGTGGCACAAAATATGGACTCGTTTTTCTGTTTTACTTTTTTTTTATCGTCGGCATTCAAGCAGAGCGATGTTTGCAGCGTTTTACTGATCTGACCTCTGTTGTATTCTGAAATACTCTCCTTTGGTTGCTGACTCTATCCCTCGGTGCGGTATAACATATAAACTGCGCTATCCTTGGCTCGCCTTCGTCATGTGCTTTCAGTCGGCGATATTAGTGAAATAAAGCAAGCTGCCCCTTTGGTTTTTAAAGTGGATTTATAGAAGAGCTCTATAGGCATCCAAGGGGAAAAACAGCTCAAAGCAATGGTTATGTGCTGACTTTATTCCTCTATAAATGAACACAATGAACAAGGTTAAAGCCGAAGCTTAGAAAAAAAAAAAAAACACTACAATGTAATTCAAATTCAAAAATGTTCTCCTTGCAGCATCACCGAATGTATTTTTAAGGTTTAAATAATAATAATAATAATATTTCTGTAGAGATTTTCTCCCCGGGGACTCACAGCGCTTATTAAATTGATGTTGGGATTGTTGAAGAAAAGGATTTATCAGGTGTTGCCATGAGCCTGGGTGAACAGGTGTGTCTTGAGTCTGCTTTTTAAAACCACCCAGACAGGGTTCTTCCCGGTCAATGGATCCAGAGAGGGTTCTTTCCGGACAATGGATCAAGAGAGGGTTCTTTCCAGACAATGGTTTTAGACAGGGTTCTTCCTGGACAATGGATCCAGAGAGGATTCTTCCAGAACAATGGTTTCAGAGAGAGTTCTTCCCAGACCACAGATCCAGAGAGGGTTCTTCCTGGACAATGGATCCAAACAGGGTTCTTCCCAGACAATAGATCCAGAGAGGGTTCTTCCCTGACAATGGACTCAGAGAGGGTTCTTCCCAATAATAGATCCAGAAAGGGTTCTTGCTGGACAATGGATCCAGAGAGGGTTCTTCCCAGACAATAAATCCAGAGATGGTTCTTCCCACACAATGGATCCAAAGATGGTTCTTCCTGGACAATGGATCCAGAGAAGGTTCTTCCTCAACAATGGTTTCAGAGAGGGTCCTTCCCAGACAATAGATCCACTGAGGGTTCTTCCTGGACAATGAATCCAAACAGGGTTCTTCCCGGACAATGGATCCAGAGAGGGTTCTTTCCAATAATAGATCCAGAAAGGCTTCTTCCCGGACAATGGATCCAGAGATGGTTCTTTCTGGACAATGGATCCATCCAGAGAGGGTTCTTCCCAGACAATGGATCCAGAGAGGGTTCTTCCCATACAATAGATCCCGAGATGGTTCTTCCCAGACAATGGATCAAGAGAGGGTTCTTCCTGGACAATGGATCCAGAGAGGGTTCTTCCCAGACAATAGATCCAGAGAGGGTTCTTCCCAGACAATGGATCAAGAGAGGGTTCTTCCTGGAAAATGGATCCAGAGAGGGTTCTTCCCAGACAATAGATCCAGAGAGGGTTCTTCCCGGACAATGGATCCAGAGAGGGTTCTTCCTCATATAATAGATCCAGAGATGGTTCTTCCCAGACAATGGATCCAGAGAGGGTAATTCCTGGACAATGTATCCAGCGAGGGTTCTTCCCAGTGTCACGTACCTGGTAGGTAGAGCCTGAATGTGCGGAGGAAGGCCTCTCTTACACCTCTGACTCAGAGCCCCTGATAGAGTAAACAGGAAGCGCAGAGTGCAGAGTCGCACGAGTGCCGGTGGACGTGCAGGCTGCAGGACTGCTGGTAGCGTAGAGTTCCAGATGGAGGCAGGTGTCCTGGGAGTAGTTGGATCAATGCAGCAGCTAGGGAGCCTCGAGGTATACTGGAAGGTAAGCAGAGTCAGACAAGCCGGGTCATACACAGAGAGATCAGATCAGGTACAAGTGGAGAGACTGGAGAATGGTCAAAGGACAAGCCGGGATCGGTGCAGGCAGAGAACTGGAGTAGTCAAAGGCAAGCCGGGTCAAGATCTCAGGAGCAACACAGGTAACAGGAAGCAGGACTGGCACGGAACGCTGTAGACGAGACAGCACTGATCCTGGGAGCAGATCCAGCTTAAATAGGCCTCTTGATGCTTAACTGTCATCAGGTGCGCAGCACACTCAATTCACATGCTGGGGCTTTCACATTTGGCAATTAGCCAATTAGCTTTGGGAAATTCAAGGGGCAGGGCCTTGCCTGCGATTGCCAACTTGTCTCCTGGCAGGACCTTCCTGACATGGCCCCCTCCCAATGGGCAGCCTCCGGATGCCCAACTGGGCCATCTTTTCCGGATGGGACCGTTTAAACGTCTGAAGGAGTCTTCTGGCGTGGATGTTATTTTCGGGTTCCCAAGAATTGTCCTCAGGGCCATATCCCTTCCATTTTATCAGGAACTGGATTTGGTTACCTCTTTTCCTGCAGTCCATAATTGCCTCAATTTCATATTCCTCTTCTCCCCCTACTATTGTTGGCTCGGGTGGGCCAGAGTTTCGTTCCGGGAAGGGGTTGGGAGAGGCAGGTTTCAGAAGGGTCACATGAAAGACCGGGTGGATCCTAAAGGAGGCTGGTAATTCCAATTCGTAAGCCACATTATTGATCCTTCTCTTTACAGGGAATGGCCCCACAAACTTAGGTCCCAGTTTCCTTGATGGACATGCTAATTTTAAGTTGGTGGTGGATAACCACACTTGATCGCCAGGTTCCAGAATTAATTTGCCACGCTTTTTCCTATCAAACATTCTTTTGTTGTACTCCTGTGCCTTGGCTATTGTTTCCTGTAGTAGCTTGTTGTTGGTTTCCAGGAAGGTTACGGTTTCTAGCACAGCTGGCACAGAGCTTTCCGGGATAGTGCTGGGTAGGAAGGATGGGTGGAAGCCATAGTTGGCAAAGAATGGGGATTGTTTGGTAGCAGAGTGGTTGGAATTGTTGTAGGCAAATTCAGCTAGAGGAAGTAATGATATCCAGTCATCTTGGGAAAAGGAAGAAAAGCAGCGCAGGTATTGCTCCAGGGTTTGGTTGGTCCTTTCCGTCTGGCCATTAGTTTGGGGGTGATAGGCCGAAGAGAAGGATAGGTCAATTTCCAGGGTTCTTGAGAGGGCTTTCCAAAACCTTGAGGTGAATTGAACCCCTCGATCAGATACAATGTTAGCTGGGATTCCATGGAGCCTCACTATCTCCTTGATAAAAATCCGTGCTGTCTCTAGAGCAGATGGTGTGCCTTTCATAGGAAGAAAATGTGCCATTTTGGACAGCCGATCAACGACTACATAAATGGTTGTGTACCCTTCTGAAGGAGGGAGTTCCACGATGAAATCCATTGAGATCATTCTCCATGGTCTGTCCGGGATTGGCAGTGGTTGAAGCAGACCCCATGCTTTGGTCCTGTTACCCTTGTTTCGGGCACAAGTGTTGCATGTCTCCACATACTTTCTGCAGTCCTTATCCAGATGAGGCCACCAGAAGGTACGCTGGACCAGCTCAATTGTCTTACTAGCTCCAAAGTGACCTGCTAATGCGTGGTCGTGGCATAAGCTTAAGACAGGGACACGTACTTCTTCTGGGACAAAGATTTTGTCTTGATGCCATAAAAGTCCATTCCTTACTTGCAAGGGTGTTTCGGAAGAAGCGGAGACTCCTACCGAAGCTTGCCTGATTTGGGAGAAGATGTCCTCTTGCAATAAGAGAAAGTTTCCAGAGGAAAGAATGGTGTCAGGAAGCTCTATTTCCTCAGGTTCACCAAACATGCGGGAAAGAGCGTCGGGTTTAGTATTCTTCGACCCAGGCCTGAAGGTTATGTGGAAGGAAAATCTTGAAAAGAACAATGCCCACCGGGCTTGACGTGGTCTCAGACGTTTTACTGTCCTCAAGTATTCAAGATTTTTATGGTCTGTAAAAATTAGTATGGGGTGAGCTGCCCCTTCCAAGAGATATCTCCATTCCTCTAGTGCAGCCTTTATTGCAAGAAGTTCACGGTCCCCTACGTCATAATTCTTTTCTGCCGATGACAGTTTACAAGAAAAGAATGCAACTGGGTGCAGAAGGGCTTTGGCTCCCCGGCGTTGAGAGAGTACTGCTCCTACTGCCGTTTCTGATGCGTCAACCTCCAACACGTATGGTAAGGTTGGATCGGATGTTTAAGAATAGGTGCAGATGTGAACAGTTGCTTAAGAGTCTCGAAAGCGGATTGGGCTTCGGGAGTCCAGGAAAACCGATTGCTATGCTTGGTCAACTGTGTGATGGGAGAAATGATGGCCGAGAACCCCTTTATGAATTTTCTGTAGAAGTTTGCGAATCCTACAAAGCGTTGTACTCCCTTCTTATCTGTGGGAGCTGGCCAATCCAGAATGGCTGTGACCTTTTGAGGATCCATCTTTATACCCTCTGTGGAGATTATTAGTCCCAGGAACTGGATGCTTTGGCGCTCGAACTCACATTTCTCTGGTTTGGCGTACAGGCCATGTTGTCGAAGGCGGGTCAGCACCTTTCTTACGTGTCCTTGGTGAATTTCTAAAGAAGGGGAAAAGATCAAAATATCGTCCAAGTAGACGATGACAAAGAGATCCAGAAAGTCCCTAAAAATGTCATTGACAAAATGCTGGAATGTGGCAGGGGCATTACATAGGCCAAAAGGCATCACCAGGTACTCAAAATGTCCGAATCGGGTACGAAATGCCGTCTTCCACTCATCCCCAGCTCGTATGCGGACCAGATTGTATGCCCCTCGGAGATCCAGCTTTGTAAAGATTGTGGCTGACCTGAGTCTTTGAAAAAGTTCGGGTACCAAAGGTAGGGGGTACCTGTTCTTGACCGTGACTTTGTTAAGTTCACGATAGTCGACACAAGGTCGGAGAGAATGATCCTTTTTTTCCACAAAAAAGATGCCTGCTCCAGCTGGAGAGGTTGATGGGCGAATGAACCCTTTCTTTAGGCTCTCATCAATGTAGTCCTTGAGAGCTACGAGTTCCAGTTCAGATAAGGGGAAGATTCGTCCAAAAGGCACCTCGGCCCCTGGGAGTAGCTCAATGGGGCAATCATAGGATCTATGAGGGGGGAGAGTTTCTGCTCCTTTTTTACTGAAAACGTCTGAAAAGTCCAGGTACGTGGTAGGGACAGATTTGCAAACCTCAGGGTCTGTATCCATATATAACAAGGCTGATGGGGAACATGGTGGTCCTGGCATGCAATGTTGTTTGCAGTAGGGTGATTTGAACTGGATCTCCTGTGTAACCCAATCAATGTGAGGGTTGTGTGCCTGCAGCCAAGGCATGCCAAGGATAATTGGGAACAAAGGTGAGGCTATGACATCCAAACGTAAGAGTTCCTGGTGGTTGTAAGTGGTGGTGACAGGTAAAGGGCTGGTCTCTTGAGAAACAAGTCCAGATTTGATGGTGGACCCATCTGCCAGATGAACAGAAAGCTTCCGGGCCTTGGACTGTAAGGGTATCCGGTGTACAGCGGCAAAGGATAAGTCTATGAAGCAGCTGCAGGCCCCGGAATCAATTATAGCCGGTACTTGAATAGTTCCTCCTGGAAGCTGTAACAGAAGAGAGAGAACCAGATGAGAAGAACCGTTTGGCAGGGCTGGGGACTTGGGAGAAGAGATAGACAACCACTTACGGGGTTTGGCTGGGCAATTTCTCACATAGTGGCCTGGTTTCCCGCAGTAAAGGCACAGATTGTTCTGTCGCCTGCGTTGTCGTTCCTCGTTGGTAAGCGAAGGACGGAGTAGGCCAAGCTGCATGGGTTCAGGCACATCCTGAGCAAGTGCTGAGGGTTCAAAAGAAGCTGGGCCTGGTGAGTTAGCTACACGAGGCAACATCCACACAGGACGATATGGTCTGGCAGATCTCTCCGCCCTGCGTTCTCTCAATCTCCGATCAATCTGGATGGATAACTTTATGAGATCGTCCAGCGAGTGTGGGACCCCAACTCTGGCTAGCTCATCCTTTAGGGCTTCTGAAAGGCCCATGCGGAACTGGTAGCGGAGTGCCGCATCATTCCAATTTGTGTCTGTACTCCAACGCCTGAAATCGGAAACATAGTCCTCGACCGCTCTGTGGCCTTGCTGGAGGGAATGGAGTGCGGCTTCTGCAGTGGTATTTCGCTGAGGGTCTTCATAGATCTGGGCCATGTCGCTGAAGAAAGAGGACAGGGTGTCCAGTGAAGAGGCTTTCTGCTCTAGAAGACGATGAGCCCATGCTTGGGGTTCCCCCTGCAGCAGGGAGATGACAAACCCAACTTTCGTGGTCTCCAAAGAGAAGGTGCGGGGCTGTAAGGCAAAATAAAGTTCGCAAGCGGTGCAGAAAGCCCTGAACTTGCTGCGATCACCCGAGAATCTTTCGGGGGTAGGTACTCTGGGCTCCGGGGGGAGCATCACAACTGTGGATGGTGCAGGGTTCCCAGCAGAAGGTGAGGACGCAGCATTAGAAGCTGTGGATGGTGTTGACAGCGTCTGAACACGTTCCTCCAACCGTGTATAACCTTCCTGCAGGCTCTTGACGGCCTGTGTGAGGCCGGCCAGGTGTAGGCATAATTCATCCAGGGGAGAGGTTCCTCGCTCAGGCTCAGACATGGCTGTCTCGTACTGTCACGTACCTGGTAGGTAGAGCCTGAATGTGCGGAGGAAGGCCTCTCTTACACCTCTGACTCAGAGCCCCTGATAGAGTAAACAGGAAGCGCAGAGTGCAGAGTCGCACGAGTGCCGGTGGACGTGCAGGCTGCAGGACTGCTGGTAGCGTAGAGTTCCAGACGGAGGCAGGTGTCCTGGGAGTAGTTGGATCAATGCAGCAGCTAGGGAGCCTCGAGGTATACTGGAAGGTAAGCAGAGTCAGACAAGCCGGGTCATACACAGAGAGATCAGATCAGGTACAAGTGGAGAGACTGGAGAATGGTCAAAGGACAAGCCGGGATCGGTGCAGGCAGAGAACTGGAGTAGTCAAAGGCAAGCCGGGTCAAGATCTCAGGAGCAACACAGGTAACAGGAAGCAGGACTGGCACGGAACGCTGTAGACGAGACAGCACTGATCCTGGGAGCAGATCCAGCTTAAATAGGCCTCTTGATGCTTAACTGTCATCAGGTGCGCAGCACACTCAATTCACATGCTGGGGCTTTCACATTTGGCAATTAGCCAATTAGCTTTGGGAAATTCAAGGGGCAGGGCCTTGCCTGCGATTGCCAACTTGTCTCCTGGCAGGACCTTCCTGACACCCAGACAATAGATCCAGAGATGGTTCTTCCCAGACAATGGATCCAGAGAGGGTTCTTCCTGGACAATGGATCCAAACAGGGTTCTTCCCGGAAAATGGATCCAGAGAGGGTTCTTCCTGGACAATGGATCCAGAGAGGGTTCTTCCGAATAATAGATTCAGAAAGGGTTCTTACTGGACAATGGATCCAGAAAGGGGTCTTCCCGGACAATGGATCCAAAGAGGGTTCTTCCTGGACAATGGTTTCAAAATGGGTTCTTCCTGGACAATGGTTTCAAAATGAGTTCTTCCTGGACAATGGATCCAGAGAGGGTTCTTCTCAGATAATGGATCCAGAGAGGATTCTTCCTGGACTATGGATCCAGACAGGGTTCTTCCCGAACAATGGATCCAGAGAGGGTTCTTTCTGGAAAATTGATCCTGAGAGGGTTCTTCCCGGACAACGGATCCCAAGAGGGTTCTTCCCAGGCAATGGATACAGAGAGAGTTCTTCCCAGACAATAGATCCAGAAATGTTTTTTCCCGGACAATGGCTCCAGAGGGGGTTCTTCCTGGACAATGGATCCAGTTAGGGTTCTCCCCAAACAATAGAACCAGAGAGGGCTCTTCCCAGACAATAGATGAAGGGAGGGTTCTTCCTGGACAATATATCAAGACAGGGTTCTTCCCAGACAATGGAGCTAGAGAGGGTTCTTCCTGGACAATGGATCTACACAGGGTTCTTTAAGGACAATGGATCCAGAGATGGTTCTTCCAAGGCAATGGATCCAGGGAGGGTTCTTCCTGGACAGTGGATCCAAAGATGTTTTTTCCCGGACAATCGATCCAGAGAGGTTTCTTGCTGGTCAATAGATCCAGAGAAGGTTCTTCCAAGACAATGGATCCAGAGAAGGTTTTTCTCATATAATAGATCCAGAGAAGGGTTTTTCCAGACAATGGATCCAGAGAAGGTTCTTTCCAGAAAATGGACCCAGAGAGGGTTCTTCCAGACAATTGATCTAGAGAGGATTGTTCCTAGAAAATGGATCCAGAGAGGGTTCTTCCCAAACAATGGATCCAGAGAGAGTTCTTCCCAGACAATGGATCCATACAGGGTTCTTCCTGGACATTGAATCCAGGCAGGGTTCTTTCCAGACAATGGATCCAGACAAGGTTAATCCTGGACAATGGATCCAGAGAGGGTTATTCCCAAACAATTAATCCAGACAGGATTTTTTCTGGACAATGGATCCAGGCAGGGTTCTTATAGGACAATGTATCCAGGCAAGGTTCTTTGCAGGCAATGGATCCAGAAAGGGTTATTCCCATACAATAGATCCAGACAGGTTTTTTTTGTGGACAATGGATCCAGACAGGGCTCTTCCCAGATATTGAATCCAGACAGGGTTCTTTCCAGGGAATGGATCCAGACAGGGTTCGTCAAGTACAATGTATCCAGACAAGGTTCTTCAATGACAATGAATCCAGACAGGGTTCTTTAAAGACAATGGATCCAGAAATGTTTTTCCCAGGCAATGGATCCAGACATGGTTTTTCCTGGTCACTGAATCCAGACAGGATTCTTCCCGGACATTGAATCCAGACAGGGTTCTTTCCAGGCAATGAATCCAGACAGGGTTCTTCAAGTACAATGTATCCAAACAAAGTTCTTCAAGGACAATGGATCCAGACAGGGTTCTTTAAGGACAATAGATCCAGAGATGGTTCTTCCCAGACAATGGATCCAAAGAGGGTTCTTCCTGAACAAAGGTTTCAGAGAGGGTTCTTCCTTGACAACGGATCACAAGAGGGTTCTTCCCAGGCAATAGATCCAGAACGGGTTTTCCCTGGACAATGGCCCCAGAGGGGGTTCTTCCTGGACAATGGATGCAGTGGGGGTTCTTCCCAAACAATAGATCCAGAGAGGGTTCTTCCCAGACAATAGATCCAGAGAGGGTTCTTCCTGGACATTGAATCCAGAAAAGGTTCTTCCCGGACATTGAATCCAGGCAGGGTTCTTTCCAGGCAATAGATCCAGGCAGAGTTCTTCCCAGACTATTGGTCCAGACAGGGTTCTTTCTGGACTATGGATTCAGACAGGGTTCTTCCCAGACATTGAATCCAAACAGGGTTCTTTCAAGGCAATGGATCGAGACAGGGTTCTTCAAGTACAATGTATCCAAACAAGGTTCTTCAAGGACAATGTATCCAGACAGGGTTCTGAAAGGACAATAGACCCAGACAGGGTTTTTTAAGGACAATGGATCCAGAGATGGTTTTTCCCAGGCAATGGATCCAGACAGGGTTTTTCCTGGACATTGACTAGATTTTTTTTTTTAACAAAAATATGTAGCAGACAACAAATTTGCAAAAAATGTTCAAAAAAAATTATTTTTAGTTTTTGGGAATGTTATATAGCAGTATGGGCCCTGGGGCAATCACAAAAAAAAAATGTAAAAGATTTCTGAGTTTGAAATTTTTTTTTTTTTACAGAATTCTGAGTTTGAAAGTCAGAATTATGAGATTAAAAATCAGAATTCTGACTTTGCAAGTCAGAATTCTGAGATTACAAGTTTTGACCATGCTAAAATTTATTAAACACAATTCTGAGATTAAAAGTCAGAATTCTGACTTTGAAAGTCAGAATTCTGACTTTTAATCTCAAAATTGTGTTTAATAAATTTTAGCATGGTCCAAACTTGTAATCTCAGAATTCCGACTTTCAAACTCAGAATTCTGTAAAAAAAAAAAATATAATTTCAAACTCAGAAATCTTTTACATTTTTTTTGTGATGGCCCCAGGGCTCTTCCATATAGCAGAATGTGAAAATTATTGTTTTTTTTTTTTTTTTTTTTTTTCAGAATATATTTTTGTTTATAGTGCACAAATTAAAAAAATCGCACAGATGAAATACCATCAAAAGAAAGCTCTATATGTGGGAAAAAAGAACATCAATTTTATTTGGGTACAGCGTCGCACGACCGCGCAATTGTCCGTTAAAGTAACGCAGTGCCGAATCGCAAAAAATGGCCTGGTCATTAAGGGGGAAAACCTTCTGGTCCAGAAGTGGTTAAAAAAAAATAATAATTAGATATACTGTAGATGATGGGGGTAGGAGTAAATTTGAGCAGAGCCAACTAAAGCTTTAAAGTCTCCGAAGATCAGAAATTCATTCCAAACAGGGGAAATAAATGTGTAGTAGATGACAGTGAGTTGGTCATAATTTGGCACCCCTGGAAAACTAAGAGATTGTATATATCGGCATTAACATAGAACGAAATTTGCTTTGCATTCTGTCAGGAGTGGGGGAATTATTAGTCACTTAATGTCCCCAATATTGAGTTTTCTATTTGGACAGCTCAGGTGGTGCACAGACTGTTATTGCTTTTCATCGCGGTGAGGGAGGCTTCCTAATGAGAGTGCGTGTTTAATCTCGTCCTTAAAACCAGCATGGCATGTCTTAAATTGATCCATTATTCTTTTGGACAGTTTATATCCATTTAATGAAAAATCATTTTCTTCTGTAAGGCAAACCTTTTTTTTTTTTATATTATTGAAGTGAAAATACAGCTCGGAGCACCGCAGGTGTGCAACGTCTTTCTTATCATGTCCCCCGAATGAAGCTATTGCTTTTATTTTGGACCATGCCTATTAAGTCTAAAAGGATGTTTTATTACAGATGTCACATAACCGTAGTAATGGGTATTTACCCAGCGGGTATACCCGAAGCTGAACTGTGAGCAAACTGCTAAATAAACCTGCTGAAGGATTGGTGATTTTGTTCAGTCAGCCTGCTAGTGGCACTGTGGTCCTCAGACCTGCAAGATGTACTTCTGTTGTTCACCAGTAGGGGTCTCTGCCCAGGATTAATGATTCTGTTCAGCCAGCTCGCTGGTGGCACTGTGGTCCTCAGACCTAAAAGGTGTAGTTCTGTTGTTCACCAGTAGGTGTCTCTGCCCCAGGATTAATGATTCTGTTCAGCCAGCTCGCTGGTGGCACTGTGGTCCTCAGACCTAAAAGGTGTAGTTCTGTTGTTCACCAGTAGGTGTCTCTGCCTAAGGATTAGTAAAACTGTTCAGCCAACCTGCTGGTGGCACTGTGGTCCTCAGACCTAAAAGGTGTAGTTTTGTTGTTCACCAGTAGGTGTCTCTGCCCAAGGATTCCTGATTCTCTTCAGCCAGCTCACTGTTGGCACTGTGGTCCCAGTGGCGTAGCGTGGGGGGTGCAGGGGGGGCCAGCCGCACCAGGTGCAACATCTGGGGGGGGCGCATCAGCAGTGTCACTCTGTCTGTCTGACTCTGACATACACAGTTCACACACTGTCTGCGGCTGCCTCCATCTTTAGGCTGGGAGATGTCCAGCGCGGCCGCCCTATGGCTTAAAATGGCGGGTCGGGGTGGGGCTGGACTGTGCCTCACCTGTCCATTGGTGTAGGGTGGGGTGGCGTTGCAAGCCAAGCCCCGCCTATGCTGCCTCTCCTCACTGCTCAGTCAGTTTAGCAGTGAGTGAGTCAGCAGCCTGGCGCTGTCACAGAGTGGGTTTTTTTTTTAATCACCTGATTAGAGCCAGAGGCTCTAATAGGCTTCAAAAAAGGGTGGACACGAGGCTCAGAGCAGTGCGCCCCGAGCCCACCCATTGTGTGACAATAGCGAATAAAAATTATACCCCTGTAAAAGTGTATACCCCTGTATATTGTACATTGTATACCCCTGTATGTTGTACATTGTATACCCCTGTATGTTGTACATTGTATACCCCCTGTATGTTGTACATTGTATACCCCTGTATGTTGTACATTGTATACCCCTGTATGTTGTACATTGTATACCCCTGTATGTTGTACATTGTATACCCCTGTATGTTGTACATTGTATACCCCTGTATGTTGTACATTGTATACCCCTGTATATTGTACATTGTATACCCCCTGTATGTTGTACACTGTATACCCCTGTATGTTGTACATTGTATACCCCTGTATGTTGTGGTCTCTAAGGTGCCCATCTAATAGAGTTTTGAAACTATCGATGCTCCCTGCTGATACTACTGTTTGCGGAAGAGATTTTAGTGTTGGAAGGGGGCAGCAGGTGGGGCAGCAGGGGGTAAGTATTGTTCTAGGACTGGAAAAGGGGGGTGGGTTGCTAAGAGTGGTGATTTAGGGGGGATTTGTTTTGTGTTGGGAGGGGGGGAAGAAGATTTGTGCTAGGAGGAAGTATTTGGGGGGAGGGATGGATTTGAAGTGGAGGGGGGGGAAGATGTTTACTAGGAGGAAAAATTTTAGAGGTAGACAATTTATGCTAGGAGGGGTGATTCATTTTTATTTTGGGGGGGGGGGGGGGAAACATTTGAGCTAAGGGGGGGGGTGGCACTGGGAAGGGGGGTGCTAAGAGTGGTGATTTAGGGGGGATTTGAGTTGGGAGGGGGGGATGGGGGAAGAAGATTTGTGCTAGGAGGGGGGATTTGTGATGGAAAGGAGGGATTTGAAGTGTGTTGGGGGGGGGGGGGGATGTGTACTAGGAAGGAAAATTTTAGGGATGGAGAATTTATGCTAGGAGGGGCGATTTTTTTTTTTTTTTTTTTTTTGGGGGGGGGGGGGGGGGGAGACATTTGAGCTGGGGGGATTGGGGGGGGGGGGATTTGTGCTGTTAGGGAGGATTTCAGCAGGGAGCGGATTTGTACTGGGAGGAGGGGGAATTTATGCTTAAGAGGGTAAACATGCAGATTAGTGCTCAGTGTTTTTGTGGGGGTATTTTTTTGCAGACACATATTGCTCACATATCCTGGGGGGGGCGCTTTGGGATGTTCCCGATGGGCTCTAGATGAGCTTGACCTGGCACTGCCTGGTATACCAGGCCGGGGGGGGGGGGGGGTAGGCTGTGTGAGTGGAGTGCTGAGCAAATTGTCAGCTCTATATAAATAGCTGTATAAATTGTATATTGTGCATACATATACACACTTATGTATACATAGTCTCCCTTTAGGCTCCGTTCACATGTCAGCGTATGGATCGCGGGCAGAACCGCCGCGGTTCCGCCCGCGATCCGGAGATTATTGCAAATCGCGGGACGCCTGTGCGTTGCCCGTTGATTTGCAATAGCCCCCCAAACGCTGAGCGATGTTGCCGCGATTTCCGCCTGCCGAATCGCGGTAACATCGCGCAAAAAAAATCGCGGGACGCAATACGCTCTAAAGAAGCTTTTGTACTTTTTTGGGCGTAATGCGTCCCGCGATTTTTTTTTGCGCGATGTTACCGCGATTCGGCAGGCGGAAATCGCGGCAACATCGCTCAGCGTTTGGGGGGCTTTTGCAAATCAACGGGCAACGCACAGGCGTCCCGCGATTTGCAATAATCTCCGGATCGCGGGCGGAACCGCTGCAGTTCTGCCCGCGATCCATACGCTGACATGTGAACGGAGCCTTATAGTATTTTTGTTTCATGCTGTAAAACAGTAATTCTCCACCAGGGTGTGCTGTGGTGTTATTTGGATTCCCCTCCACAAGAATGGAAACCAGTTTTCCCTGGATGAGAGATGGATGAGAGGAGTCTATGATGATGGGAAGACTTTGTCATGGAGGTGCAAAAAAAAAAAAAGTCAGAACATGAAAAATATTAGCGATCAACACACAAATTAAAATGCGATAGTCCTTCTTGGTGATAATCATAACAATGATATAGAATCCATTAACATGTAAAATTAGTCCACAGGTGAAAATCAATAAAATAAATATTTTTTGTACAATGGTCCTATAAATGTATGGATATGGAAGAAGTGGCCGCTCACCGAAGATGAATTGTGTCTCCAATAAGAGAGCAGCTTACTCCTTTTTTTCTTAATATACACCATCTTTGTATATTTGATACATATTTATATATCCCTTACAGACATTCACTATACATCTGCCCCTGATGAAGTGGAATGCAGTCCACAGAAACGCGTTGGGCCTACTTTGATGCAATCTCAGTATTCTGCATTGTCTGTTCCTCTAAACAAACTGTTTGAACCTGTCGTGTCATCATGCGATTCAGTCATACGCATTCAGTTTAAACACATCAAGTCTGTTGGCTATTCATTTTTATTTTTGTCATATGCATTGTTATATTTTCTTTGTTATCTCTGTTGCATATGTATTGTCATTTTTACTGTTATCTCTGCTGCAATAAACATGTTTTTACCTCATTGGTCGTGGCACACGCCTCATTTAAAGTCTCAAACCTCCTCCTTTTTGTATTCAGTATAGGGATTGAGGTGCCTTTGGTGCCTCATTTAAAGTCCCAAAAATTTTCCCTGTCTAGGGATGTGCTTTGCTAAGCGAAGTACAGTGCCAAAAGTATTGGGACGCCTGTCTTTATACACACATGAACTTTAATGGCATCCCAGTCTTAGTCTGTAGGGTTCAATATTGAGTTGGCCCACCCTTTGCAGCTATAACAGCTTCAACTCTTCTGGGAAGGATGTCCACAAGGTTTAGGAGTGTGTCTATGGGAATGTTTGACCATTCTTCCAGAAGCGCATTTGTGAAGTCAGACACTGATGTTGAAGAGAAGGCCTGGCTTGAAGTTTATCAATGTCTTTATGGACTTTGCTTTGTGCACTGGTCCAAATCATTTGGTGGAGGGGGAATTATGGTGTGGGGTTGTTTTTCATGGGTTGGGCTTGGCTCCTTAGTTCCAGTGAAGGGGACATTTTGGGCAATTTCATGCTCCCAACTTTGTGGGAACAGTTTGGGGATGGCCCCTCCCTGTTCCAACATGACTGCACACCAGTGCACAAAGCAAGGTCCATAAAGACATGGATGAGTGAGTTTGGGGTGGAGGAACTTGACTGACCTGCACAGAGTCCTGACCTCAACCCGATAGAACACCTTTGGGATGAATTAGAGCGCAGACTGCAAACCAGGCCTTCTCGTCCAACATCAGTGCCTGGCCTCACAAATACACTTCTGGAAGAATGGTCAAACATTCCCATAGACAAATGAAATAAAGAGAGGGGTGTACCTTCGCTATGGAGAGTCTAATTCAAGGAATTGCGGTTTTAGCTGCCACCAACCTACCACTAAGGTAGTGAGAGATAGAAAAATGTAAAGGTGTTGGTAAATGGCGCAACCACTAAAAACTGTGTGAAGAAACCTCAATCCACAATTCTGATATTAGTCCTGTATTGGACCAGATACCTTCATATCTTCAGATTTAACAAAGTGCACTGTGCTGTGATGTTGGGTCAGTGCCCCATTTGCATAGGCATGGAAATTGCATGTATGTAAATATATAAAGTGCACTGTGATGAGCTTTTCATAAGGCAGTAAAATATTTAATTTAAAGGTGCACTGTGCTAGGGTCTTAATAAGGTAATAAAATTAATTATTTAAAGCGCACTGTGCTATAGTGATAAAGTGCCAAGGTGCTGGGTGATATATCCAAAAACTGCCTTAGATATAAAGTGATAGTGAATAAAAAAATAAATAATAAAAATCCACTATAATGCAACGGGCTTGTCAACACACATATCCCCTGGTGAACAGGCAATATAATAAAAGCAATTGCCAGCACCTCTTTCTTCTTTTTTTGCACCTGTCACATAGCACTTTATGAGTTACAGCACACTTGCTGTGCGTTTTTTATGTTACCTGTTTACAAGGTCATCAGGTATCATCCAGCACGCTGGCACTTTATTATAGTGGATTTTTATTATTTATTTTTTTTTATTTATTTATTTTTTTTTTTGTTTCAATATTTTTATTAAAGTTTAACCACTCTGCAACCGCTCACAGTAATACTACTGCGGCAGAGTGGTTCGTTATCGTCCAGTCACGTAGTATTAACGTGACTGGACACTCCCCCTTCTGGGCGGCGCTTGCGCGCCGCCGGAGGCTCGCTCCCGCTGTTTTCATTCACAGTGGGAGTCGGGCCAGGGGAGGAGCAGCAGCGATCGCCGCTGCTCTTACCCGATCGTCGGGGATCGAGTCTGGAGATCCGCCCGCTGTGTGTAAACACAACGGGCGGATCTCCATAGTGACAGGGAGTGACAGATCGGAGTGTTCAGCATAGCTGGACATCCGATCTGTCCTTCTGTCACTCAGTCACCTCCCCCCACACACGTCAGTAAGCACCAGGCATACATTAACCCCTCCCTCTCCAATAAAATTAACCCCTTCCCTGCCAGTGTCATTTTTACAGTAACAGTGCATATTTATAGCACTGATTACTGCAGTAATGTCACTGGTACCCCCAAAAGTGTCAAAAATGTCAGTCAGGGGTCCAGTCTGTCCGCCGCAATGTCGCAGTCCCGCAAAAAAAATCGCAGATCGCCGCCATTACGCGTTAAAAAAAAACCACCAAAAATGACAGAAATCTTTCCCTTTGTTAGTAAACGCAATAACTTTTGCGCAAACCAATCAAAATACGCTTATTGCGATTTTTTTTACCAAACATATGTAGCATAAAACAAATTGGCCAAAAATTTTTAAAAAAATTGGTTTTTACATCTTTTTTGGGGGGAATTTCATATAAAAAAATGTTAAAAATATTGTTATTTTTTCAAAATAAACGCTCTTTTTTTGTTTATAGCGCAAAAAGTAAAAATCGCACAGGTGATCAAATACCACCAAAAGAAAGCTCTGTTTGTGGGAAAAAAAGGACGTAAATTTCGTTTGGGTACGGCGTCGCACGACCGCGCAATTGTCAGTTGAAGTCGCACAGCGCCGAATCGCAAAAAGTGGCCTGGACGGAAGACAGCAAAATCCTCCGGTTGTAAAGTGGTTAACAACTGTAAATACAAAACAGTAATGGTACATCAAAATCAAGTAGACATACTAGCTGATAATAAAGGTCAGGTAACAGGTATTAGAAGTGGGCAGTAGGCAGAATACGACCCGTTCGAACAGTATTAAGCGAATCAGGTCTCAGGTAACGAGGATAGAGGAATTAGCATAAGATCATGAAACAAAACAAAAACATGAGGAAACAAAACGACGGGGGGGGGGGGGGAACCCCCACAATGCATGGCCACGACCCCTAAGACACCCCTAAAGGGAACATACTGTGTCTCAGAGGTAGTGTCCTGCCTAAAAAGTATCTTACGCGAGGATAACCATAGCAAATCCCTCAATACAGAGTTATCTGAGAGACCTTGCTTTCCCTAATAACCTAAACAACAAATTGTAAAGACCCAGAAACCTGGCTAATACACAAAGTCGGGTCCGTCCCCAAACGAACCGGAGCATGGGGTAGGAGACCCCGACCCACCTGAACCCTATTGAAAAAGTAAAACCTGACTCTTAGTCCGTTGCAAAAACACTGAAGGAGTTAAAGAGAAGAAAAAGGGAGTCAGGAAGGATAGAGAGGTGAGGAGAGTGAGCAGAGTGGTTTAGAGAGAGGAAGTGAGAGGGAGAAGGTTCCTGTGGCCCTTGATCCGTCCGAGACGTGTGAAAAGCATGGTTGTAGTCGTCAAGATTAAATTTGGCAGGTCTTAGATGGATATATTTACGAAAGCCACCCAAGGTTCCCAGATCCGCTCAAATTTAGTTTTTGAGTCATCCAAAATACTGAACATTTTCTCCTGAGTCATTATCCAGGAGATCTTATGTTTAGCAAGACGGAAAGAAACCGCAGGCTTCTTCCATTGTTTGGCTATTGTCATTTTGGCACCGAGAAAAATATAGAAAATAAGCGCCTGGGTGTGTTTGGGGACATTGGGGATGCGGTGGCCCAACAGGGCATATATCGGTGAAGGGTGAAGGGACAGGCCAGTAATTTGACGAACCATTCCAAAGATGCGCTGCCAAAACAACCTTATCTTGGGGCATTCCCAAAACGTGTGGGGGAGAGTACCAGACAGGTCACAGCCCCGAAAACAGACCGGTGTGGACGAGGGAAAGATCGCCGCTAAACGTGTAGGCACCATGTACCATCTCATAAGCACCTTAATGTTCGCTTCCATGAGACCTACGTTATGCATTCCCCGAAAGGAACGCCCAACACAGGAGTGCCAGTCAGAGACGTCCCAGTCACAATTTAGATCCTGTTCCCATTTAATCATGTAGGCGGTTTTGGTCTGAGAGTCGTTCAATAGAGTATAAATCAGGGAAATCCCACCTTTCACATCAGAGATTTGAGCACACCACTGTTCATACGGGGTAACCCTGAGGGGTTCGGAGGAATTGGTCCTAAGGGAGTTGAGGAAGTGGGTAATTTGAGTCAGGCGGAATCGCTCCACAGGTGGCATCTTCAACGTGTTAGAACAGTGCGAGAACGACAAGGGACCTGTCCTGTCAAAAAAATGGCCTATCCTATAGAGGCCCTTGTCCGTCCACCATTTAAATGCCCTGATATCTTCACCTGGAGGAAATGCTGGGTTATGAAATATGTGAGTGAGTGGAGCCCAAGGGGATGTGACTCTCAGTGTTTTGTGGATTGAATCACACAAGGTGAAGGAGTGAGAGAGGGTAGGTGCCATAACTGGAGGGCGAGATTTAGCGGGTCACCAAACCAGGTAGTCAATAGTGTGAAGAGGGACGGCCTGACGTTCCATATAGTACCAGTCAGGCTTGACCCCCCCTGAGTATATGATAGAGAACTGTGTTAGCTGAGCCGTATTATTTATTTTTTTCTTTTAAACGGTTTTTATTAAAGGCAAAAGAAACATGGTACAGCAAATGCAGTGGAAACAAAAGGTTCATGCCTAGGTAGAACAAGGCGCATTGAAAAACAAAACTGCTGTATATAACACACAAACAACATGTAGAAAATGCAATACGTATATGGGATCGACCCGGTGTCCCTTCTGGGATGTAATGGGGGTGCGCTCAAGCTGTAGGTGTGGCCGAGGCCATGCTGCATGGATGGACTCCCTCTCAGAAGGGGTCTCAACCAAAACCAAAGTATAGCTCTAAAGTGGGTACACCAGGGGCCGAGTGGGGGGGGGGAAGGGTTGGCGGGGTAGGAATGAAAGTGGGGTAAGCAGGGGAGGGTCATAGGGGAGGGGGTATTAGCAGGTGCCCGGAGGGAGCCTCGAACTCCCTTAGAGGCCCAGGTGGGAAAAGAGAGAGCCGGTAGTGAGGGTAACCAATCAGGTGAGTACAAGGCTGTCGTCAAGGCCAGGTGGTAGGCAATGGTCAATCCAGGGTCGCCAGAGCCGTTCATAGGGGGCCAGTTTGTCCAACAAAATTGCTTCCGTTTTAGCATGGAGCATGGCTTGGGTAACCCTGTGTAGCATAGCCAGATGACAGAGCGTGGGGGTTTTCCAGGCTTTCGCGATGGTTTGCTTTGCAGCCGTCGTGACATAAAGGTAAAGTTTGAATTGACGGTGTGTGAGGTTAGGTGGCTTGCGATTCAGGAGAGCAGATGCCGGGTCAGGGGCAAGAGGGATGCCAAACATGGTAGACAGAGTTTCATGCACTTTGGTCCAGAAGGCTTGAACCACAGGGCACTCCCACCAGATATGTGCGTGGGTGCCTGGGGATTCGCATCCCCGGAAGCAACGCGGGGAGTACTGAGGTGCAAATTTAGAGATCCTAGCGGGAACCAAATACCATCTGGTGAGAACCTTGTAATTTGTTTCGAGTGCTACAATATTTGGGGATGCCGACTTGGTAGCCTGCCAGATTTGTATCCAGTCCTCATGGTCGAGTGTGATGTGCAGGTCACGTTCCCATTTGAATGTGTATGTGGGCGGGGTGGTCTCCTGAGCTGACAGGAGGTGGGCATAGAGGTCAGAGAGGAGTCCTCGTCTGTGAGGGTCAGTTTTGCACGCGCGTTCAAAGGTCGAGAAGGTGGTGGAGTCCTCCCTAATCGGAGCAGCTTGTGTAAAGAAATGTTTGAGTTGTAGGTAACGAAATATTTCCCCAGAGGGGAGATTGTAAGTTTCCCGCAGGGTAGGAAATGGGCAGAAGGTGCGCGGGGTAAAGAATTGATGGGCCCGTATCAGTCCAGCATTAGTCCAGGTGGAGAAGGAAGTTCGCGAGGACCAGGCCGGGTAGAAGGATGGATTGCGGAGAAAAGAGAGTAGGGGGTTATGAGGAGATTGCAGGCGGAAGCGTCGGCTAAGTCTGTCCCAGATGGTCAAGCTATGCTTCATGATTGGGTTGGTAATGCTCCGCCGTTGTGCGGGTGTTAGCCAGAGCAGATTGGCCACAGAAAATGGATCACATTCCACTGCTTCTAGGGAAACCCACATTGGAATTTCCTTCGTGGCGTGATATTTAGGGAGTTGAGCTAGTTGTGCTGCGTAATAATATTTGGCGAAATGCGGTACGCTCAGCCCGCCGCGAATTCGTGGGCGGTATAGCGTCGGTCTCTGTAAGCGAGGTTTAGATTTGTTCCAAATAAAGTCTAAAGCTCGTTTTTGTAAGATGCGTAAGAAGTAGGCCGGCACCTGAATAGGGAGTACTCGAAAGAGGTACAGGATTTTGGGTAAAATGGACATCTTGATCACTGTGATTTTCCCCATCCAAGATAGGGGCAGGGAGGACCACATGAGGTTCGTAAGTGTGGATAGCATGGGGGGGGTAATTAGCGGAATAGAGCCCAGCAGGGTCAGCCGTGAGGTTCACCCCCAGATAGGGGATAAACGAGGTTGCCCAAGGGAACGGGAGTGAGGACCTAAGGTGGGCATGGACATCGTGTGGGAGAGATACATTTAGAGCTAGTGATTTTCGAGGATTAACTACGAGGCCCGAAACTGAGCCAAAGATCGCTAGGGTATGTAAGAGGCTAGGAACCGACACCAGGGGGGCAGTAAGAAAAACGAGGACATCGTCCGCAAAGAGGCAGAGTTTATGGTGATGCCCCCCCAGCTCAATTCCCTTAATGTTAGGATCAGAGCGTATAAGAATAGCAAGGGGTTCAATAGCTAGGGCAAATAGGAGGGGGGAGAGGGGGCAGCCTTGTCGTGTGCCTCTTTCAATGGGGAAGGACTCTGACCGGAAGCCGGAGTAGTGTACATATGCTCTTGGGTTCCGATAAAGGGCATCCACCCACTGCATAAAATGCGAGCCGAATCCCCAACGACCGAGGACCGAGGTGAGGTAAGGCCAGGATAAGGAGTCGAAGGCTTTGCAAATGTCAAGGGAGAGGAAGCAGGAGGGAATGCGGCGGCGTCTAGCGATGTGGGCTAGGAGAGTGGCCCGTCTGATATTGTCGCCTGCTAGATGGGATGAAGCCAGTTTGGTCTGCGTGTACTAGTGACCCGATGACGGTATTGAGGCGGGTGGAGAGGACTTTGGCTAATAGCTTAATGTCTATATTCAGTATGGAGATGGGTCTAAAGTTAGACCAAGAAGTGTGGTCGGAGCTGGGTTTAGGGATCATAGATATAGCATCCGTAAGTGACTCCTCCCGGAAGGGGTGCCCGTCTAGCAGGGAATTGAGCGCCCCCACCAGAGGGGGGATCAGAATGGGAGCGAAGCGCTTATAATAAGTAGCGGAGAAGCCATCTGGGCCTGGGCGCTTACGTGGTTTCAGAGATTTTATGGCTTGCTGCAGTTCCGCAGCTGTGAGGTGCTGTTCCAGCATTTCCCTGTGAGTGGATGATAGGGAAGGGAGTTGGACGGAGGATAGGAGGGCGTCTAGCTGTGTTTGATCAA
Source organism: Pelophylax lessonae (assembly GCF_965119305.1). Lineage (NCBI taxonomy): Eukaryota > Metazoa > Chordata > Amphibia > Anura > Ranidae > Pelophylax > Pelophylax lessonae. The sequence goes on from NC_138774.1 coordinate 8,752,342, forward strand.
AACCAGAGGGGTCCTTATAGAGTGCGGAGAGTTTGTCGCGAAATTTGCGGAGGATTTTAAGGGGATTGCTGGAGTAGGTGTCTTTGGATAGTTTAAGACGTATAGGTTTCGGAGTGTAGTCAGCTTTACGCAGTGTCAGAGCCAGGAATGTATCAGGTTTATTCGCTTTCATATAGAGAGTGTGTTTAGATTTTCTGAGCGTTTGTTCTGCCGATTCCGACAGGAGGAGGTCTAATTCCAGACGTGCTTTGTCGAGAGCCTGTCTCGTGGAAGGCATGGGGGTCGTCTGAAAGTCTGCTGAGGCCTTGTAAAAGGCTGCTTCTAGTTTGTGGAGCAGGAGGCGCTTTTCTTTGCGTATGTAAGAGGCTCTGCTAATGCAGACCCCCCTAATAACGGGTTTGTGGGCTTCCCACAAAGTCAAGGGGGACGTGTCTGGTTGAGAATTAGTAGCCAGGTAGGGTTAGCTAACATGCTGTCATTGATTTGCCAAGAGCGAAGGTTAGGTTTAGGGACCATGGAGGAGAAGGAGGTGATCACTGCATCGTGGTCAGACCAAGAGCACGGTATAATGGTTGAAGTGGAGATAAGTGGGGATGTACCAACGTGTGTAAGTATGTGGTCAATCCGGGAGAATACTTTATGTGGATGAGAGTAGTGGGTGTATTGCCGCCGCGTGGGGTTGTGCTCCCGCCACGTGTCCAAGAGAGAGTGTTGGTTAAGGAGCTGTTGAAAAGAGAGTCGTTGTGGAGCTGTAGGGGCAGGGGATTTGTCAAGCAGGGGATAGAGCGTATGGTTTGAGTCGCCGCAGAGCAGGAGCGTGCCGCTCTTATGCGTGGTAGAGACAGACAGGAGGTGGGAAAGGAAGGCCTGGGGATTTTTGTTTGGGGCATAGTAGGACACAATTGTGACCTCAGAGTCAAGAAGTCGACCTGTCAGGAGGAGGTATCGACCTTCTGGGTCTTTGATCTCCTTCTGAAGCGTAAATGGAGTAGTTCTATGGAACGCAATCAGTACCCCGCATTGCTTCGTGGGGGCAGAGGCCGTATAGACCTGTGGATACTGGTGGCCAAAGTGTTTAGGTGTCGATTGCGATGAAAAGTGTGTCTCCTGAAGGCAAGCCACATGAATGGATAGTGAAGAAAACGATCGGAAAGCTTTCACTCTTTTAGAAGGGGAGTTGAAGCCTTGTACATTTAAGGTAAGCACATTCAAGGTGGACATGGTGAAGATTGGGAGTCGGGAGAGGGAGGCAGGAGTCGGGCGCAAGGGGCTGGAGGCTCTCCCCGGGAGGGGGGAGGGAGGGAGGACGGGATGGGAAGGAAGGCCGGAGGGAGAGGGGGGATAGGGAAGCTGGGGAAGGGAAGCTTAGGGAATGTCTTAAAAGGTTAATAAAACCTAAAGGTGTCCTCCGGAAGGAACTGCGGATCCCGCCGGTAGGAATCAAAGGGTCCAGTAGATGCCAATCCAATCAGGGTTGGCTCTAGTGGACAAAAAAATGGGGTGCAGTGAGCAGTCCCCGGGTCTAGGACAGCCTAAGAAAAGTATAATGTAATGAAGTAAGCAATTCGAGTCAGTCTTATGGTAAACTCTGAACAATAAAACTTATTAGGGTGGACAGTCATACCCAACCATATAAAAAGAAGTAGGCAATCAGGGTAATAAGCCCCGAGTGCCTACTGCATATCAATGCACTCAGAACAGGCAGCGATGGTGTTAGGGGAAGATAAAGCTGCAAGGCAAACAATTAGTAAGCTGGCTCAGAAGGTGTAGTGATAACTATTATAACCCACCCGTGGGTAGTTTGTGATTGGCTTAGGGGGGTCTATGTGGAGACTAATAAACAACCACAAGTGCCTGGTAAGAGTGCATTGAGCAGCAAAAAAGGCTGCTGGCAAAAAAAGGTTCAAAAAAAAAAAAAAAAAAAAAGGAAGAGGGTTCAAGGTTACTGTATCAAGGAGGCACCTGTACCGTGGTACCCAAAGGGGTCGGCAGAGCAACAAGGCGCTCGCCGAGGTATTGAAAAGCTGGTGTACGGCGTGGTGTCCCATCAGTCCATGGAATCTTCTGGAGCGTGGACGGGACGTGGAGTCGGTGAAGAGTAGCGGCCTCTTTTGTGGATTCCTGGCTGGGCTTCTTGGCCAGCGTGGGCTTGTGCTTTCTGTGGTGAGGAGGATGCAGCTCGACGTCTAGAGCTTTCAGACGATTGTTCTAGGGGTGTCAAGTGAAGTTCCCGGAGAGCGTGTTGAAGGTCTTCGGAAGACTTACATTGGTAGGAGGTACCTTTGTAGGAGAAACGAACCTCAAAGGGAAAGATCCAGCGGTAGATGATCTTATGGTGTTGGAGGGTGAGCAAGTGAGGTTTCATAGCTTTGCGCTTAGCAAGGGTGGCTTGTGATAGGTCTTGAAAGAATTGATAGCGATGACCCTGAAAGTTTAAAGCTTCACGGTTGCGGGCTGCCGCCATGAGTTGCTCTTTGGAGCGGAAATAATGGAGTTTCACTATGATATCTCTTGGTGGTCCATCATCAGAGCGAGGGGCTAGAGATCTATGAATCCTGTCCATTTCCAATCGCTCAATTGGTATAGAAGGGGCTAGCTCCTGAAATAGTGCTGTTATGGTGGATTGAAGGTCCTCTACCGATTCCGGGATTCCCCTGATCCGGATATTGGATCTCCTGGCTCTATTCTCAAAGTCTTCCAAGCGGGATTGCAAGGTCAGGTTCTCCTCTCTGAGGGTCTCAAGCTCCTCAGCATGGTTGCTCGTCGTTACCTCTAGTTCTTCAGTACGCTATTCCAGTACAGTAGTGCGGAGGCCCACTTCCCTGATTTCATGTGTGAGCCTATCGGTGATAGCATCGGAGGTCGTTTTCAGGGCCCGGGTGAGCATTCGCTCAAATTGCTGGAGGAGGTCAGTTTGTGAGGCGTCGCTCCGGAGCATAAGTGGGGTCAGTCCAAAGTCGGGGTCAAATTCCCCCTCCTGTGGATGGGCCGAAGAATGCATACGGGAGGGAGTGTGGGGTGATCTGGAAGATGGTGGGCCCGCCATTTTGGAAGATGACTTGATTAGCACATCCCGGATGGATTTGGTTTTGACTTTTGATTTGGTGCCCCCGTATACCATCTCTGGGCAGACGGGTAGTTGGGTCTGTTAGATGCAAAGCAGGTGATGGCGACTCGATGCGGCCGGGCTGTCCTATCCCCGGAGATGCGGAGCGTTAGGCCGTCATGTTATGCCTAGAAGGCTCCGCATTTGCCGCCAAAGGAAAGACTGAGCTTGTTGCGGAGGAGGATATGGGTCTCTGAGTGTGGAAACAGCTGCGTGGATATCAGATAGTTGAAGCGGAGATGAAGGGCTGTAGTGATAACTCCGTATGCAGCGAAGATGGCTGGAACCCCCGTAATGTAGACTGGAGGGAGTTACAAGTCCTTGCGTGGGGTGTTCAGCGGGGTGTTAAGGCTGAGGAGCGGAGGATGGGAACAGTAGGTTCCTGCAGGGGGATCTCTGCCGCTTACCGGAATCCGGCCGCCAGGTCTCGTAGGTGGTGAGGAAAGGCCGCGGCTGAGGTTGCTAAGTAGGCCCCAAAGTCCACACAGGGGTGCCTGGGCGTCCGCTGCTGTCAGAGGAGTATGTGCCAAGTGGTGGTCTAGGTGGGCCCCTGGGGGTATATTGATCGTTGTGGAAGGCTGGGGGTGTGGTGTGGACACTTCGGGCCCCCCCCCCCCCCCCCCGCCGCGATCGCGGTGATTTCAGGCAAGGCCGCGGCTTATAGAGGATTATTTATTTTTTTATTCACTATCACTTTTATATCTAAGGCAGTTTTTGGATATATCACCCAGCACCTTGGCACTTTATCACTATAGCACAGTGCACTTTAAATAATTAATTTTATTACCCTATTAAGACCCTAGCACAGTGCACCTTTAAATTAAATATTTTACTGCCTTATGAAAAGCTCATCACAGTGCACTTTATATATTTACATACATGCAATTTCCATGCCTATGCAAATGGGGCATTGACCCAACATCACAGCACAGTGCACTTTGTTAAATCTGAAGATACGAAGGTATCTGGTCCAACACAGGACTAATATCAGAATTGTGGATTGAGGTTTTTTCAGACAGTTTTTGGTGGTAGCGCCATTTACCAACACCTTTACATTTTTCTATTCCCATAGACGCACTCCTAAACCTTGTGGACAGCCTTCCCAGAAGAGTTGAAGCTGTTATAGCTGCAAAGGGTGGGCCAACTCAATATTGAACCCTACGGACTAAGACTGGGATGCCATTAAAGTTCATTTGTGTGTAAAGGCAGGCGTCCCAATACTTTTGGTAATATAGTGTATGTAGAAATGGAGTAATATAGAGAAGCATATTACATCTGTTTGTATCCTCCCCACCTTATGCAAAGCTGAAAACCTCCAAAATCTTCAGCAACCCCTAAACATGTAGATATCCGACTCTTTGATTTATGTACATCAATGCAAAAAATAAATCGGCATAGGAGAGAGAACCGGCTCCGTTGGCTCCCTCGGCTTCTTCACTCCATTTGAATACGAAAAACAAGACAATAAATTACAATCTCTAATTTTAGACCGCGGCTGAATATTTAACAGAGACAACAGTGTCGCCATGTCACCTCACTGACTATAACGGATTATGACAGATCTCCGCAATGGATCACCGGGACGCCCAGCGCACGGCGCCATTTCTCAACGTTAATTCCCACCAGCCTCCCAGTTTAAGGTGGTTTAAAGGGGGATCAGGCGATGTGCGGCGCGTGGAGTCCGACTCCCAATACATCAAAGAAGCGGGAAGATAATGTATCTAATGTATCAACTGTGCAAAACCGTACTTAATTTATTCATGAACTCCACTAATCCCTGACCTCGGAAATCTTAATTCATGCTATAAAATACATGCAGATTCATGCAGAGTTTACCTTCCGCTCTCCAACAAATGAATTCCTATGCATAATTATGTGCAGTGAGGGAAGCGGCAGATAAGGTGTTATGAAAGTCACAGGTATCCGTTTATACCGCTATGTATCAGTATGTATCCCGTCTTAACCATTTCTTGACCGAGCCCATTTCTGACACATTGTTGTTTACAAGTTAAAGCGGCGTTCCGGCCTCAAAATCGAAAAAATCGATTTTGGGCCATCCGCTTGCTGAGGGCCACCTGAAAAAGAAATGGATGCTCCCAATTTTTTTTTTTTTTTGGTCATTTACCTTGATATTGAAGAAAATATACTCACCTTCCTTCCACTTCCCCCCTCTGCGGCCGCGGCCCGCGCCGTCACTTCCGGTTTGCGATGACTCCTGGGAGCTGAACGTCATCGCTCCCAGGAATCAATGCACTGCACCGGCCCCGCTCGTCACTTCCGGTGCAGGCGCGGCATTCCCTGCTAAACAGCTTCTGGGCATGCCCAGAAGCTGTGCAGGGATGCCGCGCCTGCCCTGGAAGTGACGAGCTGGGCCGGTGCAGTGCATTGTGGGACTCCGACGTCACCGAAGAGGAGGCAGAAGAGGGACGCTGCGGCTTCAGCTGCCCACACCTGTGATGGCAGCACTGGAGAAGAACTTTTCAAGGTAAGTATTTCTTCTTACAGGTAAGTGTGACCCGGGACAGTTCAGAGGCTATCCATTGTGGAATGTACCAGCCCTGACTGTCCCGGGGGTATTTTTATCTAAATTTGACCCCCGAGGCCGGAACTCCGCTTTAAAATCCATATTTTTTTTGTAGAAAATTACTTAGAACCCCCAAACAATATATATATATATATATATATATATATATATATATATATATAATTTTTTTTTTTTTTTTTTAGCAAAGACTCCGGAAAATAAAATGGCGGTCGTTGCAATATTTTTTGTCATGCGGTATTTGCGCGGCGGTCTTTCAAGCGCCGATTTTTTGGGAAAAATACATTTCACTGCATTAAAAAAAAAAAATAAACAGTAAAGTGAGGCCATTTTTTGTATATTGTGAAAGATAATGTCACACCGAGTGAAATAGATACCTAACTCATTACGTTTTAAAATCGCGGAATGGCGACAAACTACCATCAATAAAAATCTCCAAAAGCGACGCTTTAAAAAATGTTAACGGTTACCAGTTTAGAGTTACAGAGTAGCACTTTTTTTTTTTCAATTATTGCTCTCGCTCTGGCGATCGCGGTGATAGCTCACATGTGTGGTTTGAACAGTGCTCTCATTTGCGGGCGCGACTTCCATATATGTTTCTTTCGTGCGCGAGCTCACAGCAACGGGGGGCGCTTTAAAAAATGTTTTTCCTATTTATTTTATTACATTTTTTTAATTTTAGCACCGGTTTAAAAAAAATAAAAAATCTGATCACTTTTATTGCTGTCACAAGCAATGTAAACATCCCTTGTGACAGCAATATGTAGTGACAGGTACTCTTCATGGAGGGATCGGGAGTTTAACCACTTAAGCCCCGGAAGCTTTTACCCCCTTCCTGACGGGGGTTTTTGCGATTTTTTACTGCGTGACTTTAACGGACAATTGCGCGGTCGTGCGACGCTGTACCTAAACGAATTTGACGTCCTTTTTTCCCCACAAACAGAGCTTTCTTTTGGTGGTATTTGATTACCTGTGCGATTTTTTGATCATGCGCTATAAACAAAAAAAAGCGTCAATTTAGCAAAAATAACAATATTTTTCACATTTTTTTATATGAAATTCCCCCCCAAAAAAATGTAAAAATCAAAATTTAACATTTTCGGCCAATTTGTTTTATACTACCTATGTTTGGTAAAAAAAAAAATCGCAAAAAAACGTATTTTGATTGGTTTGCGCAAAAGTTATCGCGTTTACTAACAAAGGGAAAGATTTTTGTCATTTTTGGTATTTTTTTTTTAACGCGTAATGGCAGCGATCTGCGATTTTTTTGCGGTACTGCGACATTGCGGCGGACAGATCGGACCCTTGACTGACATTTTTGACACTTTTGGGGGTACCAGTGACATTATTGCAGTAATCAGTGCTATACATATGCCCTGTTACTGCAAAAATGACACTGGCAGGGAAGGGGTTAACTGTATTGGAGAGGGAGGGGTTAAGTGTGTCCTAGGGGCGTGATTCTAACTGTGATTGGATATGGCTTGAGATGTAAAAACAGAGATCAACGGTCCTACATAGTAGAACCGTCTGATCTTCATTTTTACACAGGGAGAATGACAGGCGGCTTGTTTACATTAGCCGCCTGACTTTCTCCCTTCACCGGAGCGATCGTGAGTGACCGGCGGACGATCGGGTCCGCCGGTCACACGCACTGACTTGTCAGTGAACGAGCCGGGGCGGACGTGCGCCCGCCCGCAATTGGCTCACAGGGAAGTGACAGGCGAGTGACGTACCCCTACGTCACTCTGCCTGGCCGGGGCTGACTATATACTGCGGCGGTCGGCAACCGGTTAAAAGACACCAAACCACTCCACTGCACTTCAATGTATTAAAAATATTGAAAACTGCGTTTTTGAGTACTGTCCCTTTTTTAAATTTGGCGCTTTAGCCGCCGAGTAACCCGGACGTGGTGTCATGAACGCTGCTTCCGGGTTACATCAGCGGATACCCAATCAAAGCTGAACCCGGCCTCATTTGAGACTCCATCCAGCCGGCAGCCTCTGCTGGCTGGCTGCTCGAGTCTCCCGGTGGGACAGGAGACCCGGGCAGAGCCGCGGAAGGCGGCGGGAAGAGGGGGGTGTCCCCTCCCGCTCGCTGGGGTAATGACTGAGCAGCTCCAGAGCCACATCGGCCATTATCACCTGAAAATCAACCGCCGGCTCTAAAAAATGGTACCAGGATGATGCTTCTAGCTGCAGGCATCACCCCGGTTCAACCACTTCTTGCAGATCTACGTGAGTTTGCGGGAAGTGGTTAATGACCAGGCCATTTTTTTCCAATTCGGCACTGCGTTACTTTAACTGACAATTGCGCGGTCGTGCGACGCTGTTCCTAAATAAAATGGATGTCCATTTTTTGCCACAAATAGAGCTTTCTTTTGGTGGTATTTGATCATCTCTGCGATTTTTTTATTTTTTGCGCTATAAACAAAAAAAGAGCAACAATTTTGGGAAAAAAAAAAAAGAAAATATTTTTTACTTTCTGCTATATAACATTCCTAATATATAAAAAAAAAAAAATCAAAATTTTTCATCATTTTAGGCTAATTTGTATTTTGCTACAAAGTTTTGGTTAAAAAAGATCCCAATAAGTGTATTTTGATTGGTTTGCGCAAAAGTTATTGCGTTTACTAACTAAGGGAAAGATTTCTGTCATTTTTGGTGTTTTTTTTTTAACGCGTAATGGCGGTGATCTGCGATTTTTTTTTGCGGGACTGCGACATTGCGGCGGAGAGATCGGACCCTTGACTGACATTTTTGACACTTTTGGGGTTACCAGTGACATTACTACAGTAATCGGAAAAGTGGGTTCGGATCCAGTGATTAGACTGGGTATTGCCAACATCCCTGATAATGGAACAAGAAAGAAAATTCCCCTAGGACATGGGACTTTAATGGCAATAACCAGTAAGTGTATTTCAACAAATTTATTATTGTACAAATCAGTTATGAAAATATGTTTCAAAAAGAACAATCATAAATGAACAACACTTAAAAACCCAAGTGGCCATATGTTACGTCTTTGGGACTGGGGGTAGCTGAGATTTCCACAGATGACCAGACGCGTTTCGGTCAATCGCCTTTATCAACGGTCAGGTAGGAACAGATCTCAGACCCATAGAATAGTCCAAGACGAGTAATATTAAAAACAAGCAGGCAACACCTGCATTCTAAACACTTTACCACCGGAGGATTTTGCTGTCTTACATCTGGGCCACTTTTTGCGATTCGGCACTGTGCGAATTTAACTGACAATTGCGCGGTCGTGCGACGCTGTACCCAAACGAAATTTACGTCCTTTTTTTCCCACAAACAGAGCTTTCATTTGGTGGTATTTTATCACCTGTGCGATTTTTACTTTTTGCGCTATAAACAAAAAAAGAGCGAAAATGTTGAAAAAATAACAATATTTTTCACATTTTTTTATATGAGATTCCCCCCAAAAATGTAAAAAATCTAAATTTTTTATAATTTTTGGCCAATTTGTTTTTTGCTACATATTTTTGGTAAAAAAAAAATCACAATAAGCGTATTTTGATTGGTTTGCGCAAAAGTTATTGCGTTTACTAACTAAGGGAATGATTTTTGTCATTTTTAGTGTTTTTTATTTTAACGAATAATGGAGGCGATCTGCCATTTTTTTTGCGGTACTGCGACATTGCGGCGGACAGATTGGACCCTTGACTGACATTTTTGACACTTTTGGGGGTACCAGTGACATTACTGCAGTAATCAGTGCTATAAATATGCACTGTTACTGTAAAAATGGCACTGGCGGGGAAGGGGTTAATTTTATTGGAGAGGGAGGGGTTAATGTATGCCTGGTGATTACTAACGTGTGTGGGGGGAGGGGATTGTGTGACACAGACACAGATCGCAGGTTGAGCTATGCTGAATCCTGCAATCTGACCCTGCCTGTCACTTAGGAGATCCGCCCACTCTGTTTACACAAGTGGGCGGATTTCCACACTCGATCCCCGACGATCGGGGAAGAGCAGCGGCGATCACCGCCGCTCCTCCCCTGGCCCGACTCCCGCTGTAACTGGACACAGCAGCCCACAAGGGGAGGAGTCCAGCGACGTAGGGGAGGAGTCCAGCGACATAGGTCTACGTTGCTGGACGATAACGAGCCACTTTGCCGCAGTAGCAGCAATGTGAGGGGGGGTAAAGCGGTTAAATTATTTTTACAATATTTTTTTACAATTTATTTAGGAGCCCCGTCATGGGGCTTTGGTGAAATATTAATGGTTCTAAACAGATCACTGATGTCTCACTTATGAGTCAGAGAAAGAAATTGAGGACAGAGATTCCTCAGTCCCTTTCTCTGTATCCTGCATTAAACATAGTTTACTATGCTTCTGTTAAAAATGAACACAGGAGTGATCAGCACAGATCACTCACTGTGTTCATTCAAAAAAGGAAGGGGCCGGTAAATTAAATATTTACAAGCCCCTTCCCCCCTCCTGAGAGGAGGGGGGGGGAGCTGGCAGCACTGCAGGGGGGAGACAGGAAGCAGGAGGAATCGGCACTGCAGGGGTGATTAGGGTGTGCCCAGGCACACCCTGTGCGCACGCCTATGGTTGGACCCCCTTTTGCCTTCATTCATGGTGGCATAGATACAACAAGGTGTTGGAAACGTTTCTCATAGTGATTTGTCAGCTGCACATCCATGATGCCAATCTCCCGTTCCACCACATCCCAAAGGTGCTCTATTGGATGAGATGTGGTGAGTGTGGAGGCCATTGGAGGACAGTGACCTCATTGTCATGATGAGGAAATCAGTGATGAGATGATTGGAGCTTTGTGACATGATGCATTATCCTGCTGGAAGGAGCCATCAGAAGATGGGGACACTGTAGTCATAAAGGGATGGACATCCATGATGCCAATCTCCCATTCCACCACATCCCAAAGGCGCTCTATTGGATGAGGTGTGGTGAGTGTGGAGGCCATTGGAGGACAGTGACCTCATTGTCATGATGAGGAAACCAGTGATGAGATGATTGGAGCTTTGTGACATGATGCATTATCCTGCTGGGAGGAGCCATCAGAAGATGGGGACACTGTAGTCATAAAGGGATGGACATGGTCAGCAACAATACTCAGGTAGTCCGTGGTGTTTTAACCATGCTCAATTGGTACTAAGGGGCCAAGAAAATAACCCCCCACACCATTACACCACCACCAGCCTGAACCGGTGATACAAGGCCGGATGGATCCATGCACCAAATTCTGACCCCACCATCTGAATATCACAGCTGAAATCCAGACTCATCAGACCAGGCAACCTTCTTCCAATCTTCTGTTGTCCAATTTTGGTGATCCTGTGCAAATTTCAGCCTCAGTTTCCTGTTCTTAGAGGATATGAGTGGCACCCAATGTGGTCTTCTGCTGCTGTAGCCCATCTGCTTCAAGGTTGGATGTGTTGTGCATCAGAGGTGGTATTCTGCATACTTTGGGTGTAACGAGTGGGTATTTGAGTTACTGTTTGTGACAAACTTACTCAGGACAGGGGCTTTTGGAGGGGACTGCAGACTAGCCTACTGACTATGGGCCTTGGCTTGTGAGGGAACACTGCTCTTTGTGGGGGTGTATGCTAGGGGGATCCTTGGAGAAATGTTAATTCCCCAGGACCCACAGAAATGTTATCTCCCCAAGACCCACAGACTATAGGACTCTAGGCCTAGGATCCATGTTAAAGGCCTAGCTGCCTATTGCCAATAGGGGACTGCTCCGCACAGTCAGACTCATGGCAGATGCTAATATCAGCTCAACCACCTGTCTTCCACACAGTGTTGATTGTTGTGATTAACTCACCTATTGTCTGCGGTGGGGATGTGTTTACACTTATAATAATGTGTATTGTACTTCAGGAGCTCGATGACGGCAAGTCTGCTAGTTAATTAGTTCAAGTTAATTAAATCGTTGTCATCTATTAGTTGCTGGTGGGAAAGTAGAATACCGTTTGTGTTGGTTGTTCCTTAGATATGGTAATTATATTTCTGTACACAATTTCATCTGCATAGGATAATGTATTTAGGCACCTGACCTGATGTGGTATATATTCAGTGTGAGTTTGTTCAATAAATGTTCCAGATCTTATACAAGCTATTCTCAGCTAGTTTTGTATGGAGGCGGCTAGAATATCTGATATCTATGTTCAAGACTGAAGGAAGCGGTATTCTGATGGATGCATACAAGTACATTGTGGGGTCGCGGTTCCGTTATACTGTTGCCTTTCTATCATCTGGAACCAGTCTGCCCATTCTACCTTTGACATCAACAAGGCATTTTCCTCCACACAACTGCCGCTCACTGGATATTTTCTCTTTTCTCCACCATTCTCTGTAAACCTGAGAGATGGTTGAGCGTGAAAATCCCAGGAATACTCAGACCAGCACGTTTGGAACCAACAACTATGCCACATTCCAAGTCACTTAAATCCCCTTTCTTCTCCATTCTGATGCTCAGTTTACACTTCAGCAAGTCATCTTCACCACATCTAGATGCCTAAGACTCCATTCACACTAGCACGACTTGTCAGGCGACTTGTGTGCCCTCAAGTCGCCCCAAGTCGCTTGTCATAACAAATGCAATGTAAATGAATGAGAGCCTTCTTAATTGGCACTACTGAAGTCGCTCCAACTTCAGAAAAGGGTCCTGTACTACTTTGAGACGACTTGTATCAGACTTGTGTCAATAGACTTCAATGGGAGTCGCCTCCAAGTCGGATCCTTATCTTATTTGAAGCTGCTTGTTATCAGACTTTCCAGAAAGAAGAAAGAGATTAGCCAGGCATTCCCCACATTGCAGCCATGCCTATATGGTATATATATTCCATTATCTCTGCTTGGTCTGTGTGAGTGGCACTGGTGGACACTGATTCGTGGCACTGGTGGACACTGATTCGTGACACTGATACGTGGCACTGGTGGACACTGATTCGTGGCACTGATACGTGGCACTGATACGTGCCACTGATTCATGGCACTGATGCGTGGCACTGATACGTGGCACTGGTGGACACTGATACGTGGCACTGATACGTGGCACTGGTGGACACTGATTCATGGCACTGATATGTGGCACTGGTGGACACTGATTCGTGGCACTGATACGTGGCACTGGTGGACACTGATACGTGGCACTGATACGTGGCACTGGTGGACACTGATTCGTGGCACTGATACATGGCACTGATACGTGGCACTGGTGGACACTGATTCGTGGCACTGATATGTGGCACTGGTGGACACTGATTTGTGGCACTGATACATGGCACTGATACGTGGCACTGGTGGACACTGATACGTAACACTGATATGTGGCACTGGTGGACACTGATTTGTGACACTGATACGTGGCACTGGTGGACACTGATTCGTGGCACTGATATGTGGCACTGGGGGACACTGATTTGTGGCACTGATACATGGCACTGATACGTGGCACTGGTGGACACTGATACGTAACACTGATATGTGGCACTGGTGGACACTGATTTGTGACACTGATACGTGGCACTGGTGGACACTGATTCGTGGCACTGATATGTGGCACTGTGGACACTGATTCGTGGCACTGGTGGACACTGATACGTGGCACTGGTGGGCAATGAGGAAATGAGTAAAAAAAAACAGAAAAGGGGAATTAGGTCACAACACAATATATTCTGATTGGCCAAATACAAAGTCGTCTGTCATATAAGTCGCGCAAAATAATTCACAAGTCGCGCTGAAGTTGCGGTAAAATCGCGGTAAAAATTCGCTCCGACATGGGGCGACTTATGGTCGCGGCAGTGTGAACTGGCTCTAAATGTATTGAGTTGCTGCCATGTGATTACATAGTTACATATGTAGCACCCTCCTAGGTAGGTGCTAGTGAGAGAGTCTAGTTTTTGGCTCTGTCTGCTTACCAGAGGGGCTACTGTATCTACTGTAATCTACTGTATATTGCTTTTTGCTTACCAGAGAGCAGGATCTGTTAGTGAGGTCTGCTCATTGTGCTCAGTATGCGATTCATTATGTCTAGAGAGTGTTTCACACTAGTCCAGTAGGGAGGCATGTTGGACAGTGGGAGGAAACCTGACGAATACATGCATAGGCTTTGATACAGTCCTGGTGATTGTCAGGGAGCAGGTCGCCTCAGTGCATTCTGGGATACTGTATAAAAGCCAGAGGCACATGTGCTGTGGAGTCTTTGGCTGGAGAGCAGAGTCCCTGAGGGAGAGGGGTGGCTGCCTCCTCCTCTGTAGCAGTGGCACGTGGTCGCAGGAGGTTGTCCTGAGGGCCGGAGGAATGGATGAGAGGAGCTGAACCCAGAGGTCCAGGAGAGCTGAGGGTCAGAGGAATGGATGACAGGAGCTGAACCCAGAGGTCCAGGAGAGCTGAGGGTCAGAGGAATGGATGACAGGAGCTGAACCCAGAGGTCCAGGAGAGCTGACTGAAGGGGAGACATTGGAGACCCTGGAAAAACAGTATCGTGAGTACAGGGACTGGTGTCAAGGGGCCTGACCTGAGGGGGGCCACCCCACGTGTAGGATAGTCAGAGGACGGGTGTCAGCAGTAAAGAGAGAGAGAGAGGATGCTGAGGAGAGTGTCCTGAAGAAAATCAATAGTTCACCAAGTTGTCTTAAGAAAGAGACTCAATTCAAATTCATCTTTAGTGGCAGAGTGAATCAACAGCCTGGCTGTACATGAAGATAGAAGTCCTCCAACATTGTGCATAGTCAATTCGGAGTATCCCACTATTTCCTTCTCCTATCCCTAATTTATTTATTTATTTATTTATTTATTTTTCCTAATTTATAATAGAACACAAAACAACCAAATACCCCTGGACTGGTAATTGGAGCGAGCCAAGGAGGAAAAATGAGAAACTGTTCATGTCGAGGTTGCTGTTGGTAACTGAGGTGTGAAATCTGGCAGTCCTTACGGGGGGCAGTGCTACACATAGTTACATAGTTAGTCAGGTTGAAAAAGAGATACAAGTCCATCTGGCTCAACCAACAAAATTGGGCAATTGAGCAGGTGTACCTAATAAAGTGGCCGGAGAGTGTGGACATGTAAAGTTACTAACAGGTCCACTTTACCAAACTTTGGCATCGTTGTTTAGATTTATCTTTGTGCATCTAAAAAAACATTAGAAGCCTACAGGTCCTCTTTGGGGAAGGTTCAGTAAACAGCGAAATAGACTGTGAATTGATGGCGGCTCGGCTTCAACACATCCATTACAGTTGCTTGGACCAGGCGGGATTGCTAGAGGTGAGGACATCAATGGTTCCGTCGTGCGCGGTAAACGTTTGCTTTATGCGCTAACATAATGTAGAACGCGGAGCCTTTGATGCGAGATTCATCCTTTGAAATACCCGGAGAAGAGCTTTTTGTCTATTATCTCCCTGTAATGGAGACGTAATGACTTTGATGAATAGCTGACAGCCCTTGATATGCGCCTATTCTAATCGCGCCATGTAACCCCCCATTAGCGAGACGCTTTTTTCCTCGCGGACGGTAAATGAAATCTTGGCAGTCGGCAATCAGGAACAGTGTGTGCATGACACTCAGATTCATGTCACAGCGCAAGAATAAGGCGACTTGTCTTCCCGGCGCTTCTCTTTGTGATTGCGCTGCGGCGGGTCACCGCGGATTAAGTGATTACGCGGACGCGATCCACTCAAAATTCTTGTGGGGGAAAGCAAAGAGGTAAAAAGCTTTCACATGGCTTTGCCGCAAGCACACGTCTTCTTAATTGCGTCTTTTAAAAGCGAAAGAGATTCCTTATTTGTGCTTTTTTTTGTCCTTGAAACTTCTTCTGGGTTCATGAGATACCTCAGATATAAAGAACGATGGCTCAGAAGTGAGTGCTAGACTTGTGGGTTCTGGGTTTGTCCCCCCACGGTCACACGCTATATTTAATAGATGATTATATAGCTCTGACATATACCGCAGTGCTGTACAGAGATCACTGAGCCAATCACATCAGCCTCTGTACCAGAGGAGCTTACACTCTAATTTCCCCCCACCAGTCACATCAGTCTCTGTACCAGAGGAGCTTACACTCTAATGTCCCCTCCCCCACAGTCACATCAATCTCTGTACCAGAGGAGCTTACACTCTAATGTCCCCTCCCCCACAGTCACACACTATTATTATTATACATTCATATAGCTCTGACATATACCGCAGTGCTGTACAGAGATCACTGGGCCAATCACATCAGTCTCTTTACCAGAGGAGCTTACACTCTAATGTCCCCCCACAGTCACACAATATTATTATTATAATTTATATAGCTCTGACATATACCGCAGTGCTGTACAGAGAACACTGAGCCAGTCACATCAGGCTTTGTACCAAAGGAGCTTACACTCTAATGTCCCCCCACCAGTCACATCAGTCTCTGTACCAGAGGAGCTTACACTCTAATGTCCCCTCCCCCACAGTCACACACTATTATTATTATTATACATTTATATAGCTCTGACATATACTGCAGTGCTGTACAGAGAACACTGAGCCAGTCACATCAGTCTCTGTACCAGAGGAGCTTACACTCTAATGTTCCCCACAGTCACACACTATTATTATTATACATTTATATAGCTCTGACATATACCGCAGTGCTGTACAGAGATCACTGAGCCAGTCACATCAGTCTCTGTACCAGAGGAGCTTACACTCTAATGTCCCCTCCCCACAGTCACATCAGTCTCTGTACCAGAGGAGCTTACACTCTAATGTTCCCCACAGTCACACACTATTATTATTATACATTTATATAGCTCTGACATATACCACAGTGCTGTAAAGAGAACACTGAGCCAGTCACAGCAGTCTCTGTACCAGAGGAGCTTACACTCTAATGTCCCCCCCCCCCCACAGTCACACACTATTATTATTATTATTATACATTTATATAGCTCTGACATATACCGCAGTGCTGTACAGAGAGCACTGAGCCAGTCACATCAGTCTCTGTACCAGAGGAGCTTACACTCTAATGTCCCCCCACAGTCACATAAGTCTCTGCACCAGAGAAGCTTGCACTCTAATGTCCCCCCCCCACAGTCACATCAGTCTCTGTACCAGAGGAGCTTACACTCTAATGTTCCCCACAGTCACACACTATTATTATTATATATTTATATAGCTCTGACATATACCGCAGTGCTGTACAGAGAACACTGAGCCAGTCACATCAGTCTCTGCATCAGAGAAGCTTACACTCTAATGTCCCCTCCCCACAGTCACATCAGTCTCTGTACCAGAGGAGCTTACACTCTAATGTCCCCCCACACTCACACACTATTATTATACATTTATATAGCTCTGACATATACCGCAGTGCTGTACAGAGAACACTGAGCCAGTCACATCAGTCTCTGTACCAGAGGAGCTTACACTCTAAGGTTCAACCCCCCCCCCCCCCCCTCCACAGTCACACAGTTCATTTATTATTATACATTCATATTGCTCTGATATATTCCACACTCTTAGCCTACCCTAGCCCTTAACCCTTAACATAGACTGGAAATGAACCTAAAAATAATCAGAAATGCTGACAGGTTGGATATGACCGAAGAGACCCTATTGTCATAAACAGAGGAGCTTGCAGGGTCCTAGCATACATTTACGGCACAGCTCAGTGCTATGATGATGGGACTCCTGTTTACATGTGGCCCAGCCAACCAAGCAGCCCAGAATCAGAACCCAGAAGGAAGAGCAGAAGAAGATGGCAGCCCCCATGACTAGTGGAAGCACTGCCACTAGGTGGTGCTCACAATTTTAGGAGAGACAAATGTCAGACACATTATGTGGACTGTTCACAATAGCTATGCTAATTTTCTAGAAGTTGGTCTTAACAGTGTCTGCTTCATTTTGTAACAATCTGCCAACCAATGTTATAATGTCTAAAAATCTGTGTTCTAGCTACACCAAGTCCCGCCTTGACCCATCTACAGCCATCTATAGCCAGCTTTAGTGACAATTTGTGTTCACCAGAGCACCCTGCAAGGGGTGATAAGCTGGAAACCCTAATGCTCTATGGTTTTCTTTGTGGCCCTCAGAATCTTCCTTCTAAGGGGTTTCTGGACGGAAGCGTGGCAAGAGAGTAATCAGATCCAGTTAAAAGGTTAGGTATGTGGCAGGCAGGAGAGTAGCCAGGTCGAGGCAGAGGCTGGGACAGGTGGCAGGCAAGGAAGAGTAGTCAGCTCAAGGCAGGTGGCAAGCAAGAGAGAGTGGTCAGGTCTAGGTAGAGGTGGAGGTATGTGGCAGGCAGGAAGGAGAGTAGTCAGGTCAGGGCAGGTAGCAGGATGGAGAGTGGTCAGGTCGAGGCAAGTGGCAGGAAGGATAGTAGTCAGGTCGAGGCAGGTGGCAGGCAAGAGACTTGTCAGGTCCAGGTAGAGGTGGAGGTATGTAGCAGGCAGGCAGGAGAATAGTCAGGTCAAGGCAGGTAGCAGGAAGGAAAGTGGTCAGGTCGAGGCAGGTGGCAGGAAGGAGAGTAGTCAGCTTAAGGCAGGTGGCTGATAAGAGAGTGGTCAGGTCTAGGTAAAGGTGAAGGTATATGGCAGACTGGCAGGAGAGTATTCAGATCAAGGCAGGTAGCAAGAAGGAGAGTAGTCAGGTCAAGGCAAAGACTGAGGAAGTTGGCAGGCAAGAAAGAGTAATCAGCTCAAGGTAGGTGGCAGCCAAAAGAGTAGTCAGCTTAAGGCAGGTGGCAGGCAAGAGGGAGTAGTTAGCTGCAAGGCAGGTGACAGGCAAGAGAGAGTGGTCAGATCTAGGTAGAGGTGGAGGTATGTGGCAGGCAGGCAGGAGAATAGTCAGGTCAAGGCAGGTAGCAAGAAGGAGAGTAGTCAGGTCAAGGCAAAGACTAAGGCAGGTGGCAGGCAAGAAAGAGTAGTCAGTTCAAAGAAAGTGGCAGGAAAGAGAGAGTGGTCAGGTCTAGGTAGAGGTATGTGGCAGACAGGAGAGTAGTCAATTGAGGCAGGTGGCAGGAAGGTGAGTAGTCAGCTCAAGGAAGGTGGCAGGCAGGAGAGTAGTCATGTCGAGATAGAGGTGGAGGTATGTGGCAGGCACGAGAGTAGTCAGGTTAAAGCAGGTAGCAGGAAAGTAGTCAGATCGAGGCAGGGGACAGGAAGGAGAGTAGTCAGCTCAAGGCAGGTGGCAGGCAAGAGTCTACTCAGGTCCCAGGTAGAGGTATGTGGCAGGCAGGAGGGTAGTCCTGTCAAGGCAGGTAGCAGGAGGCATCGCAGTGTGTTGTGTATGGGGCTGTGTAGCTTCAGACTGGTCAGGGTGACCTTGCTGACCTGTATTCACAGCCAAAAGTGCCTACAGCAGAGCATCAGAACTGGACCACAGAGCAATGGAAGAAGATGGCCTAGTCTGATGAATCACATTTTCCTTTACATCATGTGGATGGCAGGGTATGTAACTTACCTGGGGAAGAGATGGCACCAGGATGCAGTTTGGGAAGAAGGCAAGCCAGCGGAGGTAGTGTGAAGCTTTGAGCTATATTCTGCTGGGAAATCTTGGGTCCTGCCCTTAATGTGGATGTTACTGGACCCATACCATCTACCTAAACATTTTTGGTGATCATGTACACCCCTTCATGGAAACGGTATTCCCTGATGGCTGTGGCCTCTTTCAGCAGGATAATGCGCCCTGTTGCATGGCAAAAATGATTCAAGAATGGTTTGAGGAACACAACAATGTGTTTGAGGTATTGACTTGGCCTCCAAATTCCCCAGATCTCAATCCAATAAAACATCTGTGGGAAGTGCTGGAACAACAAGTTCGATCCATGGAGGCCACAGCTCCCAACTTACAGGACTTAAACGATCTGCTACTGACGGCTTGGTGCCAGATACCACAGTATACCTTCAGAGGTATAGCGGAGTCCATGCCTCAATAGGTCAGGGATGTTTTGGCAGCAAAAGGGGGACCTACTCAATTTTAGGTGGGTGGACATACAGTCATGTCTGGTCGGTGTAAGTATCGTAACAGTTGCATTATGAGGAATTCCTTCAATACACTTTATTTCAATGGAATTCCTTCAATGGACTCCACTAGACCTTCGAACGTCTAGTGGAGTCCATGCCTCAATAGGTCAGAGCTGTTTTGGCAGCAAAAGGGGGACCTACTCAAATTTTAGGTGGGTGGTCATACAATCATGTCTGATCGGTGTAAGTACCGTAACAGTTGCATTATCAGGAATTCCTTCAATACATTCCACTTCAAAAGAATTCCTTCAATGAACTCCACTAGACCTTCAGAGGTCTAGCGGA
The DNA here is from genome assembly GCF_965119305.1 of Pelophylax lessonae. NCBI lineage: Eukaryota > Metazoa > Chordata > Amphibia > Anura > Ranidae > Pelophylax > Pelophylax lessonae. Next base: position 8,772,270 of record NC_138774.1, read on the forward strand.
GTCCATGGCTCAATAGGTCAGGGCTGTTTTGGCAGCAAAAGGGGGACCTACTCAATTTTAGGTGGGTGGTCATACAGTCATGTCTGGTTGGTGTAAGTACCGTAACAGTTGCATTATGAGGAATTCCTTCAATACACTCCACTTCAATGGAATTCCTTCAATGGACTCCACTAGACCTTCAGAGGTCTAGTGGAGTCCATGGCTCAATAGGTCAGGGCTGTTTTGGTAGCAAAAAGGAGACCCACTCAATTTTAGGTGGGTGGTCATACAGTTATGTCTGGTCAGTGTGAGTACCGTAACAGTTGCATTATGAGGAATTCCTTCAATACACTCCACTTCAATGGACTCCACTAGACCTTCAGAGGTCTAGTGAAGTCCATGCCTCAATAGGTCAGAGCTGTTTTGGCAGCAAAAGGGGGACCTACTCAATTTTAGGTGGGTGGTCATACAGTCATGTCTGGTTGGTGTAAGTACCGTAACAGTTGCATTATGAGGAATTCCTTCAATACACTCCACTTCAATGGCATTCCTTCAATGGACTCCACTAGACCTTCAGAGGTCTAGTGGAGCGCATGCTTCAATAGGTCAGGGCTGTTTTGGCAGCAAAATGGGGACCTACTCAATTTTAGGTGGGTGGTCATACAGTCAAGTCTGGTCGGTGTAAGTACCGTAACAGTTGCATTATGAGGCATTCCTTCAATACATTTCCACTTCAATGGAATTCCTTCAAGAGCTCTAGTGGAGTCCATGCCTCAATAGGTCAGAGATTTTTTGGCAGCAAAAGGGGGACCTACTCAATTTTAGGTGGGTGGTAATATAGTCATGTCTGGTCGGTGTAACTACCGCAACAGTTTCAATATGAGGAATTCCTTCAATACATCACCACTTCAATGGAATTCCTTCAATGGACTCCACTAGACCTTCAGAGGTCTAGTGGAGTCCATGGCTCAATAGGTCAGGGCTGTTTTGGTAGCAAAAAGGAGACCCACTCAATTTTAGGTGGGTGGTCATACAGTTATGTCTGGTCAGTGTGAGTACCGTAACAGTTGCATTATGAGGAATTCCTTCAATACACTCCACTTCAATAGAATTCCTTCAGTGGACTCCACTAGACCTTCAGAGGTCTAGTGAAGTCCATGCCTCAATAGGTCAGAGCTGTTTTGGCAGCAAAAGGGGGACCTACTTAATTTTAGGTGGGTGGTCATACAGTCATGTCTGGTCGGTGTAAGTACCGTAACAGTTGCATTATGAGGAATTCCTTCAATACACAACATTTCTGCTTTACCTCAATACTTTTTAATCACAAATCACACAACGTCCATATAAGAGTCACCGGGAGATATTCCGTTTGCACGCTCAGATGTAATCTGTTTCAATTTACTGCAGATCATTAACATAGGCCCGGCTGGCCACAGAGACCCCGGTGACTCGATAATATTCTAATCAGAACTAGCTAAACTCAGAGAACGCCCTCCTCCATGCAGAGCATTTGGCCTCTTTCTATTGTTTCCTAAAAGGTTTTTCTATTATAAGAAACATCAATTTCACACCTCGTTCCATTCTATTCAAGGCATCACTGCAAATACAAATAAGAAGAAAAAAAAAAAAAAAGAAATTATAATAATTTTGATTGTCAAATCCGGCGCTGTGGAGCTAAGTAGCGCGTTTCTTTATTTTTTAAATGACATTGTTATCGGATTGTATTTTTTTTCAATTTGTTTTGTTTTCATTATTAATACCTACAAAGCTGACAGGAAATACGCATGACGGCATAAATTATGTTGACTGCAATAAAATGTCGCCCTCAGAGGCCACTTGTGAGAAAGGCGGCGGGGACGGCGCGGGTTTCGCTAAGTGCTTCGGTGTTCTGACTGAACTACGGGTTACTGTGAAAATGCTTCTTTTAGGTGCAATTATAATCTGGCAAATGTGTCGCCAAGAAAAAAAAAAAAAAAGAGATCAAAGCGTTGAAGGACATTTTCAGAAACAATGCAGAAATGTTTACTTTTTTTTTTTTTTTTACCAGGTTGCAGTTGCTGAATAATCGCTGATGGGAAATCGAAACCTTTTATTTGAAGTCCTCGACAGCCTAGCAGTCTGCGTCATGGCATTGGATAGGGATAGACCCATATGGTTTTCTCAGGGCTGATACTGATACCGATATTTTGGTCACTAAGGCCCCTTCCTTTCACACATGGTAGACATTTTTCTCAGCGGGGGATCGATCCGCCGATTCCCCCGCTGAGCAGGCGGACGGCAGCTCTGTCTCTGCGCTGTGTGTGGAGACAGAGCTATCAGTTCCCCATGCATCTCTATGGGGGAAATCGGATGGGAACGGACCGTCTGTCCGTTCTCATCCGATCCCATCTGATCCGATCCGATGGATAGATGGAAAATAGGGTTTCCATTCGTCCAGATTTGATGGATCGGATCGGATGACAGCGGACATGTCTCCGCTGACATCCGATGCCCCATAGAGATACATGGGGCATCCGTTCAGATCCGCCTGAAAAACGGACAGGCGGATCTGAACGGTCCACCTGTGTGAAAGAGGCCTTAGACGTAGATTTACTAAAGCTGGTGCACTCAGAATCTGGTGCAGCTGTGCTTGGTAGCCAATCAGATTGTAACCTCAGCTTGTTCCATTAACCACTTAAGCCCCGGAGGATTTGGCTGCTAAAGGACCAGGGGTTTTTTTGCGATTTTTTACTGCGTGACTTTAACGGACAATTGCGCGGTCGTGCGACGCTGTACCTAAACGAATTTGACGTCCTTTTTTTCCCACAAACAGAGCTTTCTTTTGGTGGTATTTGATCACCTGTGCGATTTTTTGATCACGCGCTATAAACAAAAAAAGAGAGTAAATTTTGCAAAAATAACAATATTTTTCACATTTTTTTATATGAAATTCCCCAAAAAAAAAAGTAAAAATCAAAATTTTTTAACATTTTTCGGCCAATTTGTTTTATGCTACCTATGTTTGGTAAAAAAAATCGCAAAAAGCGTATTTTGATTGGTTTGCGCAAAAGTTATCGCGTTTACTAACAAAGGGAAAGATTTTTGTCATTTTTGGTGTTTTTTTTTTTAACGCGTAATGGCGGCGATCTGCGATTTTTTTTCGGTACTGCGACATTGCGGCGGACAGATCGGACCCTTGACTGACATTTTTGACACTTTTGGGGGTACCAGTGACATTACTGCAGTAATCAGTGCTATACATATGCACTGTTACTGCAAAAATGACACTGGCAGGGAAGGGGTTAACTTTATTGGACAGGGAGGGGTTAAGTGTGTCCTAGGGGCGTGTTTCTAACTGTGTAGGGACATTGCTATTGGTGTAAAAGCAAAGATCAACCGTTCTACATAGTAGAACGAACAGATCTTCACTTTTACACAGGGAGAACTGACAGGCAGCTTGTTTACACAAGCTGCTCTGTCTTTCTCCCTTCACAGGAGCGATCGTAGTGTGACTGGCGGACATCGAGTCCGCCGGTCACACGCACTGACTTGTCTGTGAACGAGCCGCGGCGGGCGCGCGCCTCGGCGGGCGCGCGCCCGCCCGCGATAGGCTCGCAAGTCAGTGACAGGCGAGTGACGTACCGATACGTCACTCTGCCTGGCCGGGGCTGACCGCCGCAGTATATAGTCGTGCGGCGGTCGGCAACCGGTTAAGCTTTGACAATAAAACCTGGAAGCTGATTGGTTTCTATGCAGAAATGAGCCTGATTTTGCGCTCTCCAGCCTCAGTAAAAAACCCCTAAGTATCGGTATTGGCCGATATTTTGTACATTTAACCACTTAAGCCCTGGAAGATTTTACCCCCTTCCTGACCAGGCCCTATTTTGCGATTCGGCACTGCGTGATTTTAACGGACAATTGCGCGGTCGTGCAACACTGTACCCAAATAAAATTGACGTCTTTTTTTTCCCACAAACAGAGCTTTCTTTTGGTGGTATTTGATCACCTCTGCGATTTTTACTTTTTGCGCTATAAACAAAAAAAGAGCGACAATTTTGAAAAAAATAACAATATTTTTCACATTTTTTTATATGAAATCCCCCCCCCCCCCCAAAAAAAAGTAAAAAAACAACATTTTTTAACATTTTAGGCCAATTTGTTTTCTGCTACATATGTTTGGTAAAAAAAAATCCCAATAAGCGTATTTTGATTGGTTTGCGCAAAAGTTATTGCGTTTACTAACTACGGGAAAGATTTCTGTCATTTTTGGTGTTTTTTTTTTAACGAGTAATGGCGGCGATCTGCGATTATTTTTTTTTTGCAGGACTGCGACATTGCAGCGGACAGATCGGACCCCTGACTGACATTTTTGACACTTTTGGGGGTACCAGTGACATTTCTACAGTAATCAGTGCTAAAAATATGTACTGTTACTGTAAAAAATGACACTGGCAGGGAAGGAGTTTACTTTATTGGTGATGCAGGGGTTAAGTGTGTCCCTAGGGGCGTGCTTCTAAAGCCCCGTACACACGTACCGATCGTCGGCCGTAAATATTCGGCCGACGACCAATCGGCCGATTGTATGCTTGTTAGTATGATGCTTCCGACAGCCGACAGCGCATTTCGGCCGAACAGAATCTGTCATGCAAGCATTCAAATTTTTGTTGGCCGTCACCAGAATCTGCCGATTGTTCGCCAGTCAAGACAGAATTCGGCCGACAAACAGCAGATGAGCAAGACTGGGCATGCTCAGAGAAGAAAAAACACACGGAAAGTTAACCATCACATGACATCACTTCTGCAGTCGGCTGTTGGCCGACAAAATTCGTGTGCAGGCTTTAGCACTTTTCAGCCGACAGGACAGCACTGGACAAAAGACGGCCGATCGTTCGGCCGACATTCGGTACGTGTGTACGGGGCTTAACTGTAAAGGGGTGTGGCTAGTGATGTAAGCACAGAGACATACGATCCTACATAGCAGGATCGTATGATCTCTGTTCTTACATCAGGGAGAATGACAGGCGGCTTTGTTAACATTAGCCGCCTGCCTTTCTCCCTCTCCACGGGGAGATCGCGACTGACACGATGTCCGCCGGTCACAGGCGCGGATTTCTTAGAGAACGAGCCGGGGCGGGAGCGCGCCTCCAGCGGCGCGCGCTCGCCCCCTAGAGGCTCACAGGCTAGCGATGTAGTCCTACGTCACTTTGCCTGTACGGGGCTGACTGCCGCAGTAAATAGTCGTGCGGCGGTCGGCAAGCGGTTAAAGTTTTGAAAAATAAAGACAATTTGTGACACAAATCTGGTACTGAACATGTTAATGTTTGTTAATTAACATTTTTAACATGAAAGGCTCGTTCTTCACACCTTTCCTGCATGAAAACTGATAGGAAAAGCGCACAGCTTTCACTTGCAGGGACATCGGTTTCACATCATGTGAAGGAACGAGTCCTAGAAGAGTAGACAGCTAGACAACTGTGAAAAATAAAGTGCTGGGAAAATAATAACTAAAGGCTTCCCAAAACAAAATTTACATAAACCGCTGCAGTAGTGCACTCACTGTCTGCTCTGCAATGATTAACCACTTCCCGACCACCCGCTGCCTTCTTACTGTGGCAGGGTGTCTCTCCTGCGCAAACTGACATAGACCTACGTCAGTCGCGCACGGAAATCTAGGAGGGCGAGCACACGCCGCCAGCGGCGCGCGCCCGCCCCCACTCCTCAGCGGGGAAGCCGTTACTACATACGTCACTTTGCCTGTGAGGGGCTGACTATTTACTGCGGCAGTCAGCCCCGTACAGGCAAAGTGATGTAGGACTACATCGCTAGCCTGTGAGCCTCTAGGGGGCGAGCGCGCACCGCTGGAGGCGCGCTCCCGCCCCCGCTCGTTCTCTAAGAAATCCGTGCCTGTGACCGGCGGACATCCGCCGGCCACTCGCGATCTCCCCGTGGAGGGAGGCGGCTGATGTTAACAAAGCTGCCTGTCATTCTTCCTGATGTAAGAACAGAGATCATACGATCCTGCTATGTAGGATCGTATGTCTCTGTGCTTACATCACTAGCCACACCCCTTTACAGTTAGAATCACGCCCCTAGGGACACACTTAACCCCTGCATCCTCCTCAGCGGGGAAGCCGTTACTACATACGCCACTTTGCCTGTGAGGGGCTGACCGCCGCAGTATATGTACTTGCGGCGGTCGGCAAGTGGTTAACCACTTTACCACTAGAGCATTTTGCTGTCTTACGTCTGGGCCACTTTTTGCGATTCGGCGCTGTGCGACTTTAACTGACAATTGCGCGGTCGTGCGACGCTGTACCCAAACAAAATTGACGTCCTTTTTTTCCCACAAACAGAGCTTTCTTTTGGTGGTATTTGATCACCTGTGCGATTTTTACTTTTTGCACTATAAACAAAAAAAGAGCGTTTATTTTGAAAAAATAACAATATTTTTCACATTTTTTTATATGAAATTCCCCCCAAAAAGATGTAAAAACCAATTTTTTTAAAAATTTTTGGCCAATTTGTTTTCTGCTACCCATGTTTGGTAAAAAAAAATCGCAATAAGCGTATTTTGATTGGTTTGAAAAGTTATTGCGTTTACTAACAAAGGGAAAGATTTCTGTCATTTTTGGTCTTTTTTTTTTTAACAAGTAATGGCGGCGATCTGCGATTTTTTTTTGCGGGACTGCGACATTGCGGCGGACAGATCGGACCCTTGACTGACATTTTTGACACTTTTGGGGGTACTAGTGACATTTCTACAGTAATCAGTGCTATACATATGCACTGTTACTGTAAAAATGACACTGGCAGTGAAGGGGTTAACTTTATTGGAGAGGGAGGGGTTAATGTATGCCTGGTGCTTACTGACGTGTGGGGGGGGAGGTGACTATGTGAGACAGGGACAGATCGGATGTCCAGCTATGCTGAACACTCCGATCTGTCACTCCCTGTCACTGAGGAGATCCACCCGCTTGTGTTTACACAGTCGGGCGGATCTCCACACTAGATCCCCGACGATCGGGGCAGAGCAGCGGCGATCGCCGCTGCTCCTCCCCTGGCCCGACTCCCGCTGTGAATGAAAACAGCGGGAGCGCGCCTCCGGCGGCGCGCGAGCGCCGCCTACAGGGGAGGAGTCTGGCGACGTAGGTCTACGTCGTCAGACGGGAACGAGCCACTTTGCCGCAGTACTATTCAAGTACTTAGCGGTAAAGTGGTTAAGGACCGAGCCTATTTCTGATACCTGTTGTTAAAATCATTTCTTTTTGCTAGAAAATTACTTAGAACCTTCCAAACATTATATATTTTTTTTTTAACAGGGACCCTAGAGAATAAAATGGAAATTGTTGCAATATTTTTTATCACACCGTATTTGCGCAGCGGTCTTACAAACGCATTTTTTTGGGGAAAAATACACTTTTTTAAATTTAAAAAAATAAGAAAAAAGTGGTTAGCCCAATTGTTTTTCTATAATGTTAAAGATAATGTTACCCCGAGTAAATAGATACCCAACATGTCACGCTTCAAAATTGCGCACGCTCGTGGAATGGCGACAAACATTGGTACTTAAAAATCCCCATAGGCGACAATTTAAAAATTTCTACAGGTTACCAGCTTTGGGTTACAGAGGAGGTCTAGGGCTCAAATTTTTGCTCTCTCTCTAACGCTCGTGGTGATACCTCAGATGTGTGGTTTGAACACCGTTTACATATCTGGGCGACTTGCATATGCGTTCCCTTCTGCGCACGAGCTAACGGGGGCACTTTTTTTCCTATTTATTTTATCATTTATTTTTTTTTATTTTTACACTGTTTTTTAAAAAAAAAAAAATGTTTTGATCACTTTTATTCTTATTACAAGGAATGTAAACATCCCTTGTAATAGAAATAAGCAGGACAGGACCTCTTCAATGTGAGATCTGGGGTCAAAAAGACCTCACACCTCACATCTACACTAAAAAAAGAAAAAACAAAAAAAAAGTCATTTTTTTTTTCATGATGAAAATCCGTTGCTAGGAAGAGACATATTGACGTCTCTGCGGTCGTCCAAGGCCATAGAGTAGAGTGGGGGCCATCTTGCCCTCACTCGACATCCTGCCTTAAGAGGACAGAGGATCGGATCGTTTTCCCCGCTACCAACGGCTCCGGTAAGCGGGGAAAAATGACGGGGGAAGCAGCGGGCTTCCATAAAGGTGATCCCGCAGCGAATCCGCCGCTGGGAACACCCTTATGTTAAAGCGGACTGCCCGCCATTTAAAAGAATACCGGGGTTATGGCAGCTATTTGCTCTCTGCTGCCGTAACCCCGGTATTTAATGTCAAAGTACCGACGTAAATACATGGTGGGTGCGTCCGTAAGTGGTTAAAAAAGGCGTGTTCCTACTATGTGAGTTGTATACGGGACCTAATAAGGGTCACCTTTTCTAGTTTGTTCTGCCTCGGAAGAGCGAGTTCACTTTGGTCGTCTCTATTGGATCCCTCCATAGACACCTAATCATCTAATGTCCATTTCTACACCGATACCAAAATTGGTCTAACTACTTCCCGCCCACCCACCAACCGTCAAATGACGGCAGAGCAGTGCTGCTCTCGTTCTGGGGGAGGGGGGGACGTCATATGAGGACGCCCCAGAACGGCCTCTGTCGCACGCCCGTGCCGTGTGGCCGCGCCGCGTTGCTAGGACACGACGCAACCCCGATCTTGGTAAAGAGCCAATGACTTGGCTCTTTACCCATGTGATCGGCTGTGTCCAATCACAGCCGGTCACATGTAAATGAGGATGTGCCATTTTTCAGCTCTCCTCGCCTCACACTGAGAGTGAGTGGTGAGGAGAGCTGATCAGCGGCTCCTCCTCAAAGGGGAGTCTAGGATAGGTAATCAGTGCCCTGATTACAGAAAAGTAAAAAACAGTGCCTACCAACAGTGTCCACCATCAGTGTCCACAATGCCCACCATCAGTGCCCACCATCAGTGCCCATAGTGCTGCCAGTCAGTGCCCATCAGCGCTTGCCCATCAGTGCCGGCCGTCAGTGCTCATCAGTGACGCCCGTCCATGCCCATCAGTGCCGCCCGTTAGTGCCCATCAGTGCCACCTCTCTGTGTCTGTCAGTGCCCATGAGTGCCCATCAGTGCAGCATATAAGTACCTCCTCATCTGTGCCCATAAGTGCCACCCCCATCAGTGCTCATCAGTGCAGCCTCATCAGTGCACATCACTAAAGGAGATTACTTATTTTCAAAATTTACTGACAGAAAATAAGAAAAACTTTTTTTTTTCAAACTTTTCTTTTTTTTTTTAGTAAGAAATAAAAACACCCAGCAGTGATTAAATACCACCAAAGGAAAGCTCTATTTGTGTGAAAAAAAATTATAAAAATTACATATGGGTACAGTGTAGCATGACCACGCAATTGTCATTCAAAGTGTGACAGCGCTGAAAGCTGAAAATTGGCCTGGGCAGGAAAGGGGTGAAAGGGCCCGGTATTGAATTGGTTTAATCTTCATTGACATATACCCCCGGGATATTAAAAAAAAAAAAAAAAAAGATTTATTTTCGGCCAATCTTGTGAAATGTCCTTCATCTGTATGTTCATATTCTACCTGCCGCTCATTAATTGCCGCCTTCTCCCCGCCACATCGACTGAAACTACCAATAAGATAAATCTAATTTCTTTCTATGTTTTCAATTAATTCCGCAGCCTATAAAAAGCAGCTCGGTGTGGCACTTCTTAGCCATAACAATCATTGTATATTCATTAGCCGGAGCCTTTCATATAATGCGGCGTAATACGGACAAGGGCATTTATTAAAAAAGAAAAAAAAATTGGAAATCATTTATTTGCTCTACAAGGTTTTATGAGGCCCCTAGTCTACGATATCTTCAAACTCCGCTCAGCTTTGTAGATAATTACACTCGGAAAGCTGAAATGTGCCATCTGTTTCATAGTCTACATTACATTTACCGGGATCTGTTTGCTCTGATAAGTTCCATGTCTTTAAAAGTCTGCAGAGCATAGATGTCGGCGACCTCCCGGCGGCGGCTCGGCGCTTAGTACTGTTTGGTAAATGTAATCCTGGTCTCATGGTACATCGGGAAGCATCTTCCGATATCTCCCAATCACTGGCCCTTCATCGTTTGTGGTCAGGGGCTAATTGGCAACTTTCGTACAAACCAGAGGCCCATGGTGCAGCGACTCGGCCCCCCTCCCACTCTCCCTCTTCGCGGCCTCCTCCTGACTCCCATTCCAGGCTGAAGCTCCGCTCCAGGTAGTCTCTACTCACCAGCCGAATCCAGGTTCCTGACCTGGCCAGCAGAGGTTGATTGGGTGGAGCTGGGAAAGCTTGGCCGGGGAAGGAGAGTCATCATTGGGGCATGGAACCGGCCTCTGCTCACTATACATGCTGGCAGGGCTGCTGTTAGTAATCACGGGGCCCCGGACAGACTATCTGGCAGGGCCCCCCCAAGAAAATATTAAAGATATATTTAACTAAAATTACAACACACAAAGAATGAAATGTTGCCACCATGTTTTTATTGAACACACCATGTAAACATTCACAGTGCAGGTGGAAAAAGTATGTGAACCCTTGGATTTAATAACTGGTTGAACCTCCTTTGGCAGCAATAACTTCAACCAAACGTTTCCTGTAGTTGCAGATCAAAGGCGCACAACGGTCAGGAGTAATTCTTCACCAATCCTCTTTACAGAACCATGTTAGAAATCGCGGGGCCCCGTACAGACTACCTGGCAGGGCCCCCCCAAGAAAATATTAAAGATATATTTAGCTAAAATTACAACAAAATCACTATTATCAGACACAAGTATAACATAACTCGCATAATTCCTGCTAAATCTAAAAAAAAAAACTATGTTAAATAAAAAAGTAGATGAGATGAGAAAAATATACAGGCTGGGCAGTTGGAGCTCAGTGATCAGAGAGACAGAGGGAGAGAAACAAAGTTACAAATAAACTCCTGAGCAGAGAGATAACATTAGAGCCAGTGCTGGGGGGGGCACACAGGCAGGGGGATTAGTGAGGGACGACTGTCTCTTTCTCAGCAGATAAAAGCTGATAGAAGGGAGAGGGACAGATCAGATTGAGGTGCTGGAGGAAGATTTCTGTATTTGTTGTCTATCACTAATCCCCCTCTCTGTGTGGGCCCCCCTGTGTGCTCGGGCCCCCTACAAGAGGGCTGGGGGTCCCCCCCTATCAGTGGCCCTGCATGCTGGGGGGTAGTGTTGCACTCTGTCCTTGTCTTCATCCCATACTCAGTAGGTCAGTGGCGGGACTTTTTACTTCCCTTCACCAGGAATCCTTTAGGCATGTCTGGGCAGAAGTGGTGCAGCCTTTTTTTGTATTGGGCATCAGAGCAGCCCGGGGGGGGGCAGTTGCCCCCCTGCCCACTGGCCCAGTCCTCCCCTGTTTGTGGTCAGCACAATGGTTAGTGTTGGGATCTTGCAGCACTGGGGTGTGGGATTTACTGTCCATTGGGGGCACTATCTGTTTGGAGTGTACGTATCAAGGATAAGGTCAAAGATAAGACACTCTCCCAGCAAATCCAGGACAGTTGACATCTATTACAGACCCAACCAGGACAGGGGCTTTTAGAGGGGACTGCAGGGTAGCCTCTTGCCTACTGACTATGGGCCCTGGCATTTGAGGGAGCGGGCAATGTCCTGTTGTATAATGCAAGATGACATTACCACAGTCAAGAAAGCCATGATGATCTCTGCCAACTTTAAACTCAGTGAGAAGATGTATGTGAAAAGAAAGCTGGTTAATTTGGACAGCACTGGGTCTTTTTGAATTCTGTTGCCGAACCCTCTGAGTGGGCACTGACAGCTAGGCTTGTCTAGGTGACTAGTTGTTAATTAGCTTACTGTTTATGTTTAAGTAAACTATTCATTAGATGTACTATTAGATGTACTATGTGTTTATACTGTTTACAGTTTGCATTGTTTAGGATAATGTGATCAAGCTCTTACCTGATCGTGTGTGGTATATATTCTTTGGGAATTTACAATAAAGTCAGTTCCAGTTTGCACCTAAGCTAGCTTGTAGGTGCAACGCTCAGCTATACCTGGTTCCAGAGTGGAGGAAGCTGTATCTTGATGGAGTGCCAGGCGGTCAGTCACAGCTTCTATGGTACCTGCCCAATCCAGGCCCTTCTCTGCCCATCCCAGGGGTGTCTTCCTGATCACATGATCACTGGTATTAATAGTCACAGTGGTCACATAATTGGGAGCACACTCTTGGCGCTAAAAGCTCTGCCACCCATGGACGTATATGTGCGCGTGTGGCTCTTTTCTGTCCCACACATATAGATTACGTGGGTGGCTAGAGGTTGAAGAGTTGTAAAGTCAGAAGGTTTTTTTTTGTTATCTTAATGCATTATATGCATTAAGATAAAAATTCTTCTGTGTGAAGCAACCTCCCCAGCTCCCCCAAACACTTACCCGAGCCCCATCTCTGTCCAGCGATGTTGACGACTCCCTTGGCCCTCTGGGACTCTCCCTCCTTATTGGCTAAGACACAGCCACGGCGCCATTGGCTCCCGCTGTTGTCAATCAAAGCCAGTTAGCCAATCGGGAGAGACTGGGCGAGGCGAAACCACTGCTCTGTTTCTGAATGGACACATGGACCTGCAGCTCGGCTCGGTTGCCTCCATAGCAAGCCGCTTGCTGTGGGGGCACTTGACAGGAGGGAGGGGCTAGGAGCAGCGAAGAGGGACCCGAGAAGAGGATCTAGGCTGCTCTGTGCAAACCAACTGCACAGAAGAGGTAAGTATAACATGTTTATTATTTAAATAAATAAAATTTGACTTTACAATCACTTTAAGCCATGTGTAGGCAGGTGTAATTCAGCCTCCCTGCACAGGTGGCACTAGGGTTGCCACCTCATCCCTTTAAAACCGAACACATATTAATTACACAGGTTCTCTGGCTGATTAAGGTGGTAATTTAACTCACTTAGTGCCCCAGAACCTGTGTAATTAACATGTGTTCGGTTTTAAAGGGATGAGGTGGCAACCCTAGGTGGCACTGTTACGGCAGCCACCAAAGAGAAAGGATAAGTGTCATCAGGGGAGCAGCTGATGCTGCTGCGCTAGATGACCTCTGCAGCCATCTTTATTGAGGGCAGTACCAATAAATAGTGCTGTCCCACTGTAGTTGTCGTGCATTCGGAAATCGACTACGTCAGGGGCAGGAACCCTCTGGTGAGGGGCAGTGTGTCTAGCCTAGGGAAAGGTTCCAGCAGTGGCAGCCCGTCCATTGGGGGCACAGGGGCCCCCCCTATCCATGCATCTGGCCCCATAATCTACAGGGTACCGGACGCATGGATTCCAGTAGGGGCTTTTTTTTTTTTTTTTTGAAGCACGTGCTTAGAGCCAGAGGCTCTAATAGGCTTCAAAAATGAATATTGAATATTCGCTATTGCCACACTGACTCTCCTCCCAGCCAATCAGGAAGAAGGTAGTAAGTCCCCTTTCCCGATTGGCCAAAAGGAGAAGAGATCTTACTGGCCAGTGGCCAGGAAGAGGCAGAAGACACACGGCTGGAGGAGAATCAGTGGCTCAGCCATCCAGCAGTTCCCAGAAGGATTCCCGGCTCGGTATCAGGACAATATCCCCCCGGACAATATCCCCCGGAAAACATCCCCTCAGATAATATCCCCCGGGACAACATCCCCCTGGATAATATCCCCCGGGACAACATCCCCGGGGCAATATCCCCCGGGACAATATCCCCCCGGAAAACATCCCCCTGGACATAGGGTTAGGGTTAGAGGGTTAGGGTTAGAGGGGGGATATTGTCTAGGGGGATATTGTCCGGGGGGATGTAGTCCAGGGGGGATATTGTCTGGGGGGGATATTGTCCGGGGGGATATTGTCCGGGGGGATATTGTCCGGGTGGATATTGTCCTAGAATCCCCGGCTCGAACAGGAGGAAGGAGGAGGTATGGAGGCAGACCGTTCGGGGGGAGGGAATGTGTTGCCTAACGACGACTGACTGACTGACTGCATTGGTTTGCTTCCCCCCCCTCCCCCGCAAATTACAGAGCACCAGCCGCCACTGGGTTCCAGTGGAAGAAGGACAGAGTAAGGACCTCAGTCACACCTTAGACTTCCATCTAGAAGCTCCTTTAACCTATTGGCTGCTCTTGCCTCCAAACCGCCTACCAGCCACCTCCTTCGTCAGATGCTGTCAGTTGACCTAAGCTTACTAATGTGTCCTTTACTGTATTGAGACTCTGTAACTCAAGCCCCCCCCCCCCCCCCCCCGTAAGAAACTGCAGAATTGTTGGGTCGCGTGGTTCAGGACCTGCTGCCACCTTGTTAATACATTGTGCTGCATTCCTTCGTCCCTGGGGGCATTTACTCCCCAATGGGTACCAAACATTCGGCCCTGCTCACAAATTTATTTGTACAATAAAGACAGAAGATTGTTTCGCAGTCAAAGATGCTTTAATTTAATGGTTAAAATTTAGCCAACACATTTTGGGATTTTAAAACCCCCTTCCCCGGATCAATATGGAAATATAACAAAAAAACAATATTGACCACTTGCTTATCAGGCCCTTTTCTGACATTTGTTGTTTACAGGTAAAAATCTGTATGTTTGGCTAGAAATTTTCTTCCCCAAAAATTGTATATTTTATTTAGGCAGAGACCAATTTGGCAGAGAGCAATATTTTATGTCTCACGGTATTTGCGCAGCGGTCTTTTAAATGCAAATTGTTTGGAAAAAATACACTTTAACCGCTTAAGGACTGCCCGCCGCAGTTTTAATGTGGCAGGCAGCCCCTCCTCCATGAACCGACGTAGTACTACGACTGTTGTTGTTGTAGTACTACGTCGGTCGCGCGCCCGGTGCTAGGGGGCGAGCACGCGCCGCTGGCGGCCCGCTCCCGCCCCTACTCGGCAGGGAAGATGCCGATGCATGGGGACAGCCGCCGCGACTGCCGCTGGCCACCCGCGATCGCTCCCTGTTGAGAGAGAAGGACGGTCTGCTGTTGTTTTTCTCTCTGGAATGATCAAGAGCACCTGTGATCCTTCTATATAGAAACACAGGTCTATATGGTCATTTCACAAGCCCCTCCCTCCACAGTTAGAAACACTCCAATAGGCTTAACCCCTTGATCACCCACTAGGTCAGTGGTTCTCAAATCCGGTCCTCGGGACCCACTAACAGGCCAGATTTTAAGTATTACCTTGGGGGATGCAGACTAGAATACTGCAATCACTGAGAAGCAAATGAGATCACCTGTGATGTAATTTAGTTATCTTGCAAACCTGGCCTGTTGGTGGGTCCCGAGGACCGGATTTGAGAACCACTGCACTAGGTTAACCTGCCAGTGTCCTTATTACAGTAACAGTGCATATTTTTAGCACTGATTACTGTAGTAATGTCACTGGTCCCCCCAAAAGTGTCAAAAATGTCAGTTAGGGGTCCGATCTGTCCGCCGCAATGTCGCAGTCCCGCCAAAAATTGCAGATCGCCACCATTACTAGTAAAAAATAAATAAAATTAATAAAAATGACATAAATCTTTCCCCTAGACGCGATAACTTTTGCACAAACCAATCAAAATACACTCACTGGGATTTTTTTTTTTTTTTACCAAAAATATTTAGCAGAATACAAATTGGCCTAAAATTATGAAAAATTTTGATTTAGAATTTTTTTTTTTTGGGAATGTTATATATCAGAATGTAAAAAATATATATATATTTTTTTTTCGTTCAGAATTGTTGCTATTTTTTTGTTTACAGCGCAAAAAATAAAAATCGCACAGGTGATCAAATACCACCAAATAAAGCTCTGTTTGTGGGGGAAAAAGGATGTCAAATTTATTTGGGTACAGCGTCGCACGACCGCGCAATTGTCCATTAAAGTAACGCAGTGCCGAATCGCAAAAAAATGGCCTGGTCATTAAGGGGGAAAATCTTCCGGTCCAGAAGTGGTCAACCACTTGCTGACAAGGCCTTTTTCTGACATTTGTTGTTTACAGCTAAAAATCTGTATTTTTTGGTAGAAACTTACTTAGAACCCCCAAACATTGTATATTTTATTGAAGCAGAGACCGATTTGGCAGAGAGCAATATTTTATGTCACACGGTATTTGCGCAGCGGTCTTTTAAACGCAATTTGTTTGGAAAAAAAATACACTTTAATGAGTTAAAAAAAAAAAAAAAAACAGTAAAGTTAGCCCGATTTTTTTTAAATAATGTGAACGATAATGTTATGCTGGGTACTTAGATACCTAACATGTCATGCTTTAAAATTGCGCACGATCGTGGAATGGCGGCAACCTATGGTACATAAAAATCTCCATAGGCAAAGCTTTACAATTTTTTACAGGTTACCAGTTTAGAGTTACAGAGGAGGTCTAGGGCTAGAATTATTGCTCTCGCTCTAACGATCCCAATGATACCTCACATTTAGGCTCCGTTCACATGTCAGCGTATGGATCGCGGGCAGAACCGCTGCGGTTCCGCCCGCGATCCGGAGATTATTGCAAATCGCGGGATGCCTGTGCGTTGCCCGTTGATTTGCAATAGCCCCCCAAACGCTGAGTGATGTTGCCCCGATTTCCGCCTGCCGAATCGCGGTAACATCGCGCAAAAAAAAATCGCGGGACGCATTACGCCCAAAAAAGTACAAGAGCTTCTTTGGAGCGTATTGCGTCCCGCGATTTTTTTTGCGCGATGTTACCGCGATTCGGCAGGCGGAAATCGCGGCAACATCGCTCAGCGTTTGGGGGGCTATTGCAAATCAACGGGCAACGCACAGGCGTCCCGCGATTTGCAATAATCTCCAGATCGCGGGCGGAACCGCGGCGGTTCTGCCCGCGATCCATACGCTGACATGTGAACGGAGCCTTATGGAGCACTGTTTAGATATGCGGGCACGACTTATGTATGCATTTGCTTCTGCGCACGAGCACGAAAGGGATAGGGCGCTTTAATTTTTTTTTTTTTTTTTACACTGTCCCTTTTATTTATTCTTTTTGTTTTTTTTTTAAATCACTTGTAGCGCTGTTACAGTGGGGGTTGCTGAATATAGTCTTCCCTCGGCCTCTCCTTGATTATCCTGCAGCCAGACACAGGTATTTTCCCACGACCACCCGCTCACTCTTCCGCTCGTTATCCAATAACCAGTCTAGGGTGTTTTTTTTTTTTATTTCTATTTATTGGTATAACTTGGATAGGAGAAGGGATTAGTGGGATACTATAACTTGAACTTTGCACAAATAGGAAAAAATTTATAATTATTACTATATAAAAGATTGCGCTCAACTAAACCACTAGTGTAAACATAAAAATATGTGAAAAAATAAATAAATATATTATTGTTATGTGCCAGATAGATAGAATATATACAAGAATGATATATATATATATATATATATATATATATATATATATATATAAGTGAGACAAAATAATTCCAAAAAATTGTGTAAAATCACTCCAAAATGTCCATAAATAAATAAAGTCCATAAAGTGACAATGAATATCCGGATATAGATGGTAAAAAACACTTGGTAGCAATATACAGATATAAATGGTGAGAAACACTTGGTAGCAATATACACCTCCACCAGAACACCCACAGTGTTTATAAGCTTACCAGATGGCGTGGACCCCTTCAATTATAGAGGGTCAATAAAGCAGGTAAACCGATCAGACACCAGGCATCAAGATAGGCACTGACTCCAAGCACTCCAAACGACTCCTCCTCCAATAGCAATACACCTGGGGATGGGCTCCCACACAATACACCCAGAAGGAAAGAAGGGTCTCGATAGTGAAGTACGTAAATATAAATCAATTTATTAAAGACGGATGCACTTACAATTATGAAGCAATATCAGGGCGTGAAAGGATAAAGATCACGGTCTCCGGGTCAGGAACGCCTTCCTTGTTCCATCTGCGTTCCATCGGGAGCCAGAAATGACGTATTGGTGCAGTCACAGGTCCTACGGCGCAACGCGTTTTGTCAGCTCGTAATCTGACGTCATCAGGGTCAAGGGACCAGTGGCGGCTGGTGAATGAAAATTTTGGGGGGGCTCTAATACCAACAACCCCCCCCCCCCTGACGGGACGCCTGGCCGACAATCAAATCTACCACTGCCCCCCCCCGAGATGGACGGCTGGCTGCCCAGCCGATCAGCCAGCATCCTTACCTGCTCCTTCCCCGAGCGGCTGTGAGTCTCCTGTCTCCTCCCGCCGTACAACTCCTCCCTTTTCCTGGCCAATGGCCAGTAAAATCGCTTCTCTTTTCAGCCAATTAGGAAAGGGGTCTCACAATTCGCTTCCTGAATGGCTGGGAGGAAAATCAGTGTGATAATAGCGAATATTCATTCGCTATTGTCATACAACTGGGTGGGCTCAGGATTCAGTGCTCTGCACCTCGAGCCCACCCTGTTTTAAAGCCTTATTAGATCGTCTGGCTCTAATCATATGCTTAAAAAAAAAAAAATCCCCTAAATCCATGCATCCGGCACCCTGCATGTAGATTAGGGGGCAGGACTCATGGATAGGGGGGGCGCCCCCAATGAACGGGGCCACCACTGATAGGGACGAGCCTTAGTAGTGAGCAGTGGATTTTTAGGTACTAGCATCCATATTGGGATCAAAAAATGAAAGGGAGAAGATGGAGACGGTGTTTCCCAAAACACAGTCTACAAAGGTGGGGGAAAAAAGGGGGGGGGCTGCAATTGATTTGGACTTTCTCGGTACCTCAGATAAAGTTGTCATATATAAGAAACAAGTATTATTAAAATACAAAATTTCCTCAATACACAGCATAAAAAGTAATAAAAGACAAGAATAAAATAATTCTCAAAAAAAAACATGGAATTCATATCTTACAGAAACTGAGTTAAACCGGACACCAGTCAGTACTTATTGCACTTGAAACAGAATGTGGTGAATCCGTTGGAATATCTGTTCCTCAACATGTTTCGTGGTTGTGGTCCGCTTCCTCAGGAGGATTATAATGTATACACATTCTGAGGGTATAATAATGATATCATATAAGCTATATGCAATGTAAGATATATACAATTTAGACAATGAAAGAAAATATATAAAGTATATATATACAGTATGTCACAGATGTGAGTACACCCCTCACATTTTTGTAAATATTTTATTCTATCTTTTCATGTGACAACACTGAAGAAATGAGACTTTGCTACAATGTAAAGTATTGAGTGTACAGCTTGTATAACAGTGTAAATTTACTGTCCCCTCAAAATAACTCAACACACAGCCATTAATGTCTAAACCGCTGGCAACAAAAGTGAGTACACCCCTAAGTGACAATGTCCAAATTGGGCCCAATTAGCCATTCTCCCTCCCCGGTGTCATGTGACTCGTTAGTGTTACAAGGTCTCAGGTGTGAATGGGGAGCAGGTGTGTTAAATTTGCTGTTATCGCTCTCACTCTCTCATACTGGTGACTGGGAGTTCAACATGGCACCTCATGGCAAAGAACTCTCTTAGGATCTGAAAAAAAGAATTGCTGCTCTACATAAAGATGGCCTAGGCTATAAGAAGATTGCCAAGACACTGAAACTGAGCTGCAGCAGAGTGGCCAAGACCATACAGCGGTTTACCAGGACAGATTCCACTCAGAACAGGCCTCACCATGGTTGACCAAAGAAGTTGAGTGCACGTGCTCAGCGTCATATCCAGAGGTTGTCTTTGGGAAATAGATGTATGAGTGCTGCCAGCATTGCTGCAGAGATTGAAGGGGGGGGGGGGGTCAGCCTGTCAGTGCTCAGACCATACACCGCACGCTGCATCAAATTGGTCTGCATGGCTGTCGTCCCAGAAGGAAGCCTCTTCTAAAGATGATGCACAAGAAAGCCTGCAAACAGTTTGCTGAAGACAAGCAGACTAAGGACATGGATTACTGGAACCATTTCCTGTGGTCTGATGAGACCAAGATAAACTTTTTTGGTTCAGATGGTGTCAAGCATGTGTGGCGGCAACCAGGCGAGGAGTACAAAGACAAGTGTGTCTTGCCTACAGTCAAGCATGGTGGTGGGAGTGTCATAGTCTGGGGCTACATGAGTGCTGCCGGCACTGGGGAGCTACAGTTCATTGAGGGAACAATGAATGCCAACATGTACTGTGACATGCTAAAGCAGCGCATGATCCCCTCCCTTCGGAGACTGGGTCCAATTAGGACATTGTCAGTTAGGGGTGTACTCACTTTTGTTGCCAGCGGTTTAGACATTAATGGCTGTGTGTTTAGTTATTTTGAGGGGACAGCAAATTTACACTGTTATACAAGCTGTACACTCACTACTTTACATTGTAGCAAAGTGTCATTTCTTCATAGCCGGTTCACACTGCCGCGACCACTAAAGTCGCGTCGCTTCCAGCGCGACTTTGGCGCGACTTAGTGTGACTTTGGCGCGACTTCAGCACAAGGCGACTTTTTTTTTTTAAATCAACAAAGTCTTTATTGTATTACAGCATAAAGTCAAATACACAGAAGTATGCATACATGCATCATGAAAATGTGAGAGGAACAATACAGCTGGGTTAACAAACAGGTAGCAAACTAACACCATTAAAAAAAAAAAAAAGGGGAGAAAATCCATCACTGCGATAATAAGAACCGAGGGGCACAGCGAATACATACATCTGACAGGAATTCCATTCTGTGGGTAAGAGTAGGTGCTGAGCCGTCCCTGCTATGAGGGGCAGCTGCGACACCCCCTACAAATGGACAGGGCTGACAATTCGCATTATCAAAGGGACACACACGTCTCTGGGGCCTGAACCCACCTATCCCATATCTTGTTATATTTGGACGTGCATCCTCTATGGGTATAGACTAATTTTTTATAGGGCAGAGTTGCAGGGCTTCTGGGGTAAGGCGACTTTTTATTTGGCCAATCACAATATAATGTGTTGTGACCTAATTTCCTAGTAGATAAGAATGCTAATTGAGGTCACTCACATTGAAGGAAAAACATCTTTTGTCTGTCTGTCCAGAGACGTAAAAAAAAAAAAAAGAGCTTTTTTCATATAATTTTTAAGAAGCACATGCCTCCAAAGACGCCCAAAAAATGCCCGATAAATGCCTGCAAGAAAAAAAGCCAGCCGGAGAGAAGCCGCATTACTGAAATTATAAGAAAAATGCTATTTTTTGGGGTATTCTGGACATGCTACAGAGCTGAAACTTGACAGATACACTTTTCAGACCCCCCCCCCCCCCCCGACACTAAATACAAAAAAAGACATGCCTGCCTAAAAAAATGCCCGATAAATGCCTGCAAGAAAAAAAAGACAGCTGGAAAGACACCGCATTAGTTTTCTACTAAAAATTATAAGAAAATTCAGTTTTTGGGGGGTTCTGGACATGCTACAGAGCTGAAAGTTGACAGGTACACTTTTTAGACCCCCCCAGACACTAAATACAAAAAAATACATGCCTGACTAAAAAAATGCCCGATAAATACCTGCAAGAAAAAAAGACAGCTGGAGAGAAGCCGCATTACTGAAATTATAAGAAAAATGCTATTTTTTGGGGGGTTCTAGACATGCTACAGAGCTGAAACTTGACAGGTACATTTTTTAGACCCCCCCCTAGAAACTAAATACAAAAAAATACATGCCTGACTAAAAAAATGCCCAATAAATGCCTGCAAGAAAAACGGCCAGGTTGACAGAAGACATATTCATGTTTTAATAAAAATTATGCTCTTTTCTTGTTCAATACCATTTTTTTGGAATGTCGGATGACAATTCGGATAACAAGTCGCTTCAATTAAGATAAGGAGGCGACTCCCATTGAAGTATATGGGACAAGTCGGATCACAAGTCGCCTCAAAGTAGTACCAGACCCTTTTCTGAAGTCGGAGCGACTTCAGTAGCCGCAATTAAGACGGCACTGATTGAGTTACATTGCTTTGGTTATGTCAAGCGACCTGGGGCGACACAAGTCGCCTCGTGAGTCGCCCTAGTGTGAATGGGGGCTCAGTGTTGTCACATGAAAAGGTGTAATAAAATATTTGCAAAAATGTGAGGGGTGTACATTTGTGAGATACTGTGTAAAAATTATAGCCCAACTGGCTGCCACCAGCCCACCTGGCTGCTTTCTCTTCCCAGACCTCCCGACTGACACTCTGCACCAGTCCTGCTCGACTGACACACACATGGAGACTCCTCAGGGCAAGGTTTGATATAGGCTTGGCACACCGCTGTCTCCAAGAGAGACCTGCTAAGGCCAGCAGTCTCTCCCCTTGTCTGTCCCTGCACCGTGCTGATCTACTCACTGTCTCTCCTTGCTCTCTCTGCTGCCTCTCCAGTTAGGGTCCCACCAACTGCCTCCTGTGGTGGGATCCTTCCAGGCAAGCCTCCCGAGCTCCAACCAGAGGTAAAACCCTTCCCCGGCAGGGGTCCCTCAAGGGCCACAAACACTCCATCTTTCATCCGACTTCCTGACTAACATGGCTCATTGCAATTTAAGGGCTCCTTAGCCACCTGCCAGGCCCACTTCCCGGGGATTGGCTAAGGGCCCCTAAATATTAAAGGCTAGCCTCCACCACTATTTTCCAGACAGTTCTCCAACATTCTAGAAACAGGGGGAGTTACCAGAGAGCTGCCAGGATCAGTCGTCCAGTCCTAACCTCTAGTAATCTTGAGCCAATTACAGACTCACAGGCTAAACATAAGTCAGAGTATAGTGTGCTTACTCTTACTTCTAGAATACACACTAGAGGGTGCTACATTTATTTAGATCTTTTGGAATAGTCATGCTGATGCTTGTGGTTCTATGAAAGCGTTCTCCTTTTTGACAATTTTTTTTGTAAATATTCTTTCTTCATATATATCCTTTTTCATATATTGTATATAACCAAAGTATTGAGACAGTTTACACACACATGAACTTTAATGGCATCCCATTCTTAGTCCGTAGGGTTCAATTTTGAGTTGGCCCACCCTTTGCAGCTACAACAGCTTCAACTCTTCTGGGAAGGCTGTCCACAAGGTTTGGGAAATCGACGTATGAGTGCTGCTGCAGAGGTTGAAGGGGTGGGGGGTCAGCCTGTCAGTGCTCAGACCTTGTGCCGCACACTGCATCAAATTGGTCTGCATGGCTGCTGTCCCAGAAGGAAGCCTCTTCTAAAGACGATGCACAAGAAAGCCCGCAAACAGTTTGCTGTAGAAAAGCAGACTAAGGACATGGATTACTGGAACCATGTCCTGTGGTCTGATGAGACCAAGATAAACTTATTTGGTTCAGATGGTGTCAAGGGTGTGCAGCGGCAACCAGTTGAGGAGTACAAAGACAAATGTGTCTTGCCTACAGTCATGCATGGTGGTGGGAGTGTCATGGTCTGGGGCTGCATGAGTGCTGCCGACACTGGGGAGCTACAGTTCATTGAGGGAACCATGAATGCCAACATGTACTGTGACATACTGAAGCAGAGCATGATCCCCTCCCTTCAGAGACTGGGCTGCAGGGCAGTATTCCAACATGATAACGACCCCAAACACCTCCAAGACGACCACTTGGAGCTGAGGGTAAAGGTGATGGACTGGCCAAGCATGTCTCCAGACCTAAACCCTATTGAGCATCTGTGGGGCATCCTCAACTGGAAGGTGGAGGAGCGCAAGGTCTCTAACATCCACCAGCTCTGTGATGTCGTCAGGGAGGAGTGGAAGAGGACTCCAGTGGTAACCTGTGAAGCTCTAGTGAACTCCATGCCCAAGATGATTAAGGCAGTGCTGGAAAATAATAGTGGCCACACAAAATATTGACACTTTGGGTCCAATTAGGACATTGTCACTTAAGGGTGTACTTACTTTGGTTGCCAGCGGTTTAGACATTAATGGCTGTGTGTTGAGTTATTTTGAGGGGACAGCAAATTTACACTGTTATACAAGCTGTACACTCACTACTTTACATTGTAGCAAAGTGTCATTTCTTCAGTGTTGTCACATGAAAAGATAGAATAAAATATTTGCAAAAATGTGAGGGGTGTACTCACTTATGTGAGATACTGCATATATATATATATATATATATATATATATATATATATATACACACAGTGCCTTGTGAAAGTATTCGGCCCCCTTGAACTTTGCAACCTTTTGCCACATTTCAGGCTTCAAACATAAAGATATAAAACTGTAATTTTTTGTGAAGAATCAACAACAAGTGGGACACAAGCATGAAGTGGAACGAAATTTATTGGATATTTCAAAATTTTTTAACAAATAAAAAACTGAAAAATTGGGCGTGCAAAATTATTCAGCCCCCTTAAGTTAATACTTTGTAGCACCACCTTTTGCTGCGATTACAGCTGTAAGTCGTTTGGGGTATGTCTCTATCAGTTTTGCACATCGAGAGACTGAAATTTTTGCCCATTCCTCCTTGCAAAACAGCTCGAGCTCAGTGAGGTTGGATGGAGAGCGTTTGTGAACAGCAGTTTTCAGTTCTTTCCACAGATTCTCGATTGGATTCAGGTCTGGACTTTGACTTGGCCATTCTAACACCTGGATATGTTTATTTGTGAACCATTCCATTGTAGATTTTGCTTTATGTTTTGGATCATTGTCTTGTTGGAAGACAAATCTCCGTCCCAGTCTCAGGTCTTTTGCAGACTCCATCAGGTTTTCTTCCAGAATGGTCCTGTATTTGGCTCCATCCATCTTCCCATCAATTTTAACCATCTTCCCTGTCCCTGCTGAAGAAAAGCAGGCCCAAACCATGATGCTGCCACCACCATGTTTGACAGTGGGGATGGTGTGTTCAGGGTGATGAGCTGTGTTGCTTTTACGCCAAACATAACGTTTTGCATTGTTGCCAAAAAGTTTGATTTTGGTTTCATCTGAGCAGAGCCCCTTCTTCCACATGTTTGGTGTCTCCCAGGAGGCTTGTGGCAAAATTTAAATGACACTTTTTATGGATATCTTTAAGAAATGGCTTTCTTCTTGCCACTCTTCCATAAAGGGCAGATTTGTGCAGTATACGACTGATTGTTGTCCTATGGACAGAGTCTCCCACCTCAGCTGTAGATCTCTGCAGTTCATCCAGAGTGATCATGGGCCTCTTGGCTGCATCTCTGATCAGTCTTCTCCTTGTATGAGCTGAAAGTTTAGAGGGACGGCCAGGTCTTCGTAGATTTGCAGTGGTCTGATACTCCTTCCATTTCAATATTATAGCTTGCACAGTGCTCCTTGGGATGTTTAAAGCTTGGGAAATCTTTTTGTATCCAAATCCGGCTTTAAACTTCTCCACAACAGTATCTTGGACCTGCCTGGTGTGTTCCTTGTTCTTCATGATGCTCTCTGCGCTTTAAACGGACCTCTGAGACTATCACAGTGCAGGTGCATTTATACAGAGACTTGATTACACACAGGTGGATTCTATTTATCATCATTAGTCATTTAGGTCAACATTGGATCATTCAGAGATCCTCACTGAACTTCTGGAGAGAGTTTGCTGCACTGAAAGTAAAGGGGCTGAATAATTTTGCACGCCCAATTTTTCAGTTTTTTATTTGTTAAAAAAGTTTGAAATATCCAATAAATTTTGTTCCACTTCATGATTGTGTCCCACTTGTTGATTCTTCACAACAAATTACAGTTTTATATCTTTGTTTGAAGCCTGAAATGTGGAAAAAGTTTGAAAAGTTCAAGGGGGCCGAACACTTTCGCAATGCACTGTATGTATGTGCAGTATCTATCTATCTATCTATCTATCTATCTATCTATCTATCTATCTATCTATCTATCTATCTATCTATCTATCTATCTATCTATCTATCTATCTATCAATTATTAACATCATTATTATTTTATTATTGTGCTTTATATATATATATATATTATCCATAATACTAACAAATTATAAAAATAATATTATTAATGAAAATAATTATTACTACTATTATTATTATTATTATTATTATTATTATTATTAATACTACTATTACAGGTACATACATATTTATAATGTATGATAATCTCTATTATTATCATTATATCTCATTATAATATATATAAATATACTGTATTTTCTGGCGTATAAGACTACCTTTGAGCCTCAAAAAAAATCCTCCAAAAATGGGGGGGTCGTCTTATACGCCGAGTATAATATCTCCAAGGTAACCTAAGTATAAGTATTACCGGTAGATGAAGATTAGGGGGGTCGTCTTATACGCCCAGTCGTCTTATATGCCGGAAAATACGGTATATATATGTGTGTATATAGCAGGCTATGTATGCACTACTTTACATTCACATCATTTCCTGCCCCTGAGGAGCTTACAATCTAGGGTCCTTATCTCACATTCGCACACACCTTCTGGGGCCGAGTTACACAGGAACCAATTAACCTACCAGCATGTCCTTAGAGTGTGGGAGTACCTGGAGCAAACCCAAGCAAGCACATGGAGAACATGCAAACTCCATGCAGATAGTGTCCTGACTGGGACTCAAACCGAGGACCCAAGGGCTGTAAGGCATAAAAGCCATAATCACGAATCCATTGTATATAGTGCCAGGTTACTGGCTGGCACAGAGCTTTAGCTGCAGAGACAAGCTGCTATCTCTGCCTTCCCAGGGGGGAGTCTGCTCCATGCTATGAGCTCTCAGCCCGCCTTCTGTAGACTTGGTGAGGAGCATTCAAAGTTTTTCGCTGGCGGAATGTGTGATTCATTCTAAAGGAGACCCGACATGTATTTACACTCCAGGAAGGTTGTGACGGTTATTGCAATTATTGATTTTTTTATGGAAATGGCGGCTGTGGTGCGGTGGAGCGGCCAGCATGGATGTAGACATCAGATAAGTTCTATTGAGTAAAGAGAGTGAGCGGCCATACCAATCAGAGCTCTACGCTGCTGAGACGGGGGCCTGGCAACGATCGCTTTGAAAAGCTAGGAAACAAAGAGAATGGAAACTCAAAATGTTTTCTTTTGTCAATTACAGGACAAAGGGTTAAAAAAAAAAAAAAAAAAAAAAAAAAAACCTCCTCTGGCTTCAAACCTTTGGTTGCATTCACCTCGTTGCACACAGATTGGTGTTTGCAACAATGCATGGCGATATTTATTCACTTTGCAGTGCTTGGCATTCATTTTCAATGAGGACCCAAGACCTCGTCGTGGGCAAACAGAATAGAACACATTTTCCATCCCTAAAACTCCCAATAACCGCCTGCGATAATGTTATGTGAACGTTTGCACAGAGGAAGCCGCAGAGACACATAAAAACTGACAACGCAGAAACCGCTAAACAACTCTTCCATTGACAATGCATTAACCTTTTCACTGCCAGAGCCGTTTTTACGTTTTTTTTTTTCCCCACATATTTTTAACCACTTTACCACCGGAGGATTTTGCTGTCTTACGTCTGGGCCACTTTTTGCAATTCGGCACTGTGCGACTTTAACTGACAATTGCGCGGTCATGCAACGCCGTACCCAAACTAAATTTACGTCCTTTTTTCCCCACAAACAGAGATTTCTTTTGGTGGTATTTGATCATCTCTGCAATTTTTATTTTTTGCGATACTAATAAAAAAATTGCGACAATTTTGAAAAAATAACAATATTTTTCTACTTTGACAGTTAAAAAATATCCAATATATTAAATTTTTGTCATATATTTCGGCCAAAATGTATTTAGCTACATGTCTTTGACAAAAAAATTCTCAATGAGCGTATTTTCAACCACTTTAAGACCGGAAGATTTTACCCCATTCCTGACCAGACCATATTTTGCGATTCGGCACTGCGTTAATTTAACGGACAATTGCACGGTCGTGCGACGCTGTACCCAAATTAAATTGATGTCCTTTTTTTCCCCCCACAAACAGAGCTTTCTTTTGGTGGTATTTGATCACCTGTGCGATTTTTACTTTTTGCGCTATACACAAAAAAAGAGCGACAATTTTGAAAAAATAACAATATTTTTCACATTTTTTTATATGAAATTCCCCCCCAAAAAAATGTAACAATCAACATTTTTTAACATTTTAGGCCAATTTGTTTTCTGCTACATATTTTTGGTAAAAAAATTGCAATAAGCGTATTTTGATTGGTTTGCGCAAAAGTTATTGCGTTTACTAACTAAGGGAAAGATTTCTGTCATTTTTAGTGTTTTTTTTTTTTTTTTAACGAGTAATGGCGGCTGCGACATTGTGGCGGACAGATCGGACCCCTAACTGACATTTTTGACACTTTTGGGGGTACCAGTGACATTACTACAGTAATCAGTGCTAAAAATATGCACTGTTATTGTAAAAATGACACTGGCAGGGAAGGGGTTAATTTTTAATTGGAGAGGGAGGGGTTAATGTATGCCTGGTGCTTACTAACGTGTGTCGGGGGAGGGGACTGAGTGACACAGGGACAGATCGCATGTTCAGCTATGCTGAACCCTGCAATCTAAACCTGCCTGTCACTTAGGAGATCCGCCCACTTATGTTTACACAAGCGGGCGGATTTCCACACTAGATTCCAGACGATCGGGGAAGAGCGGTGGTGATCACCGCCTCTCCTCCCCTGGCCTGACTCCTGAATACAGCGGGAGCGAGCCTCCGGCGGCGCGCGCGCGCCGCCGAGAGAGCGGAGAGTCTGGTGACGTAGGTCTACGTCGCCAGACGATAACAAGCCACTGTGTCGCTGTAGCAGCACAGTGAGCAGTGGTAAAGTGGTTAAAAAAAATCATTTTTGCTCCTGAAGGTTACACAAAACCCACAAACATTATATATTTTCTGAAAGCAGACACCCTGACCACTTCTGGACCGAGCCCATTTCTGACACTTGTTTACAAGTTAAAATATGTATTTTTAGCTAGAAAAATACTTAGAATGCCCAAACATATATATTACATATATATCTATATACATATATTTATATTTAAGTTTAGAAAAGACTCTGAAAAATAAAATGGCGGTCGTTGCCATATTTTTTGTCGCGCAGTATTTGCGCCGCGGTCTTTCAAACGCTATTTAAAAAAAAAAAAATTCACTGCATTTTTAAAAAAAAGAGACTAAACAGTAAAGTTAGCCCATCTTTTTTTTGTATATTGTGAAAGATGATGTCACACCGAGTAAATAGATACCCAACATGTTACTGTTAAAAAATTGCGCACACCCGCGGAATAGCGCCAAACTACGGTCAATAAAAATCTCCATAGGCGCCGCTTTAAAATTTTTTAATGGTTACCAGTTTAGAGTACATGACCTCAACCCGATTGAGATGCTGTGGCATGACCTCAAGAAAGCGATTCACACCAGACATCCCAAGAATATTGCTGAACTGAAATAGTTTTTTACAGGGCCGCTGATAGGGGGGGACCACCAGCCCGCTTGTAGGGGGCCCGAGCACACAGGGGGGCCCACACAGAGAGGGGGATTAGTGATGGGCAACAAATACAGAAATCTTCCTCCAGCAGCTGAATCTGATCTGTCCCTCTCCCTGCTATCAGCTTTTATCTGTTAAGAAAGAGACAGTCGTCCCTCACTGATCCCCCTCCCTTGAGTGGGCCCCCCTCCCAGCACTGGCTCTAATGTTATTTCTGCTCAGGAGTTTATTTGTAAATTGTAACTTTGTTTCTCTCTCTCTGTCTCTCTGATCACTGAGCGCCAACTTCCCAGCCTGTATATTTTTCTCATCTCATCTTCTTTATTTAACATAGTTTTTTTTTAGATTTAGCCTCGGTTCACACTAGGGCGACCTTTGAGGTGACCTGGTCGCCTCACAGGTCGCCGCAGGTCGCCTCCCATAGGGAAGCTGCGGACCCGTTCTAATAGGAGCGACACAAGTCGCTCCGACCTAGAAAAAGGGTCTGGAGCTTCTTTGGGGCGACCCGGAGGCGACCGCCATAGACTTCAATGTTATGAAGTCAGTGGCGGCCGCTCCGAGGTTGCGGCGCGCTGCTCGCACCGCGATCTCGGAGGTCGCCCCGGGAAGTAGCGTCGCGGTAGTGTGAACCGGCACTTAGCAGGAATTATGCGAGTTATGTTATATTTGTGTCTGATAATAGTGATTGTGTTGTAATTTTAGCTAAATATATCTTTAATATTTTCTTGGGGGGGGGGCTCCGCCAGGTAGTCTATACGGGGCCCCACAATTTCTAACAGCAGCCCTGGTTCTGTAAAGAGGATTGGTGAAGAATTACTCCTGACCGGTGTGCGCGTCTGATCTGCAACTACAGGAAACGTTTGGTTGAAGTTATTGCTGCCAAAGGAGGTTCAACCAGTTATTAAATCCAAGGGTTCACATACTTTTTCCACCTGCACTGTGAATGTTTACATGGTGTGTTCAATAAAAACATGGCGGCAACATTTCATTCTTTGTGTGTTATTAGTGTAAGCAGACTGTGATTGTCAATTGTTGGGACTTAGATGATGATCAGATCACATTTTATGACCAATTTGTGCAGAAATCCATCTCATTCCAAAGGGTTCACATACTTTTTCTTGCAGCTATATACAGGGCATTTTTTCTCAGAGAGAAGGTGCAGGAACTCCCCCCTTATGAGTCACCCCTTGTCTCTGGTCATACCCACCTGTGAGCACCATCCCTTGGTCCCACCCCCTACCTGCCTCCCAGTACCACCCCTTTCAGAGAATACAGAACCAAGTATCATTCCGTGGTATTAAGTCATTTGTATGGAACTAGTTAATTACAACAAGACAAGCAGCAAAATAGATTCCCTTCAGCCAGCAACATTAGATCCCCGGCAACAATAGATCCCCCCACTAATGCCCCCTCCACAACAAAATACCCCCCCAGCAACAATAGATCCCCCCACAACAATGCCCCCTCCACAACAAAATATCTCCCCAGCAACAATAGACCCCCCCACAACAATGCCCCTTCCACAACAAAATACCTCCCCAGCAACAATAGATCCCCCCACAACAATGCCCCCTCCACAACAAAATATCTCCCCAGCAACAATAGACCCCCCCACAACAATGCCCCCTCCACAACAAAATACCTCCCCAGCAACAATAGATCCCCCACACAACAATGCCCCCTCCACAACAATATACCTCCCCAGCAACAATAGATCCCCCACAACAATGCCCCCTCCACAACAAAATACCTCCCCAGCAACAATAGATCCCCCCACAACAATGCCCCCTCCACAACAATATACCTCCCCAGCAACAATAGATCCCCCCACAACAATGCCCCCTCCACAACAAAATACCTCCCCAGCAACAATAGATTTATCCCAGCAACTATAGATTCATCCCAGCAACAATAGATTCATCCCAGAAACAATCGATCCATCCCAGCAACAATCGATCCATCCCAGCAATTTGTATGGAACTAGTTAATTACAACAAGACAAGAAGCAAAATAGATTCCCTTCAGCCAGCAACATTATATCCCCGCTAACAATAGATCCCCCCACTAATGCCCCCTCCACAACAAAATACCTCCCCAGCAACAATAGATCCCCCTACAACAATGCCCCCTCCACAACAAAATACCTCCCCAGCAACAATAGATCCCCCACAACAATGCCCACTCCACAACAAAATACCTCCCCAGCAACAATAGATCCCCCCACAACAATGCCCCCTCCACAACAAAATACCTCCCCAGCAACAATAGATTCCCCACACAACAATGCCCCCTCCACAACAAAATACCTCCCCAACAACAATAGATCCCCCACAACAATGCCCCCTCCACAACAAAATATCTCCCCAGCAACAATAGATTTATCCCAGCAACTATAGATTCATCCCAGCAACAATAGATTCATCCCAGAAACAATTGATCCATCCCAGCAACAATCGATCCATCCCAGCAACAATAGACCACCAGCAGATCTCCCAGTAGCAAGCATCAATTAACTCTCCAGCAGCCAGTGACAATAGACCTCTCTCTCAACAGTAAAGTAGATCCCTCCCAGCAACAACTTACCCCCCCGGAATATAAGACCCCCTCCCAGCAACAATAGATTCTCCACCATCAACAATAGACCTACCCAGCAACAATAGACCCCCTACACAAAAAGGTCCCCACCAGTGACAAAAGATGCCCCAGTGGCAATTATCAATAGACCCCACAGCACATCCCCAGCACCCCTTGCCAATACATACATTCAGTGGTAGAGGTGCCGGAACTGCGTTCCCCCACGTTCCCCCTGAAAAAAAGCCCTGGCTATATATAATATTTGTTGTTCTTTGGTTTCGATTTGCTTTACATTTGGTGTCCATTTTTCAGTTTCTTTTCTCTTTTGGTCATTGATTTCAGAACAGCAGGAAAGTGAGGGACAACACGGAATTCTAGAAAAATATTTGGAAGAATACCAGCAGCTACACGCAATCCATTGACCGCTGCTCGTTACATTGTATCGAAGGAGACATTACTCTGAGCCGATCAATGACACCCAAATGTCACCCTCCCCCCCCTTGGTGCCACGTTGTCATTCAGAGCCGTTCCCCCGGCCCGGCAAATTGTAGAGTCGTTCACCTGCAGATTGTGAACCGCGCCGGTAGAACGTTCTTCCGAGCCCTAATTAGAAAATAGGAGGAAGATTTCATTTGTTTTGCATGAGTTGCTCTGGCGCTGCTCTGTGATTTACATCTCAGAAATTTTATTTGATTCCCGGTTAATTTGTGTGAAGGGAAGCATAATAATACCGGTTTAATTTGTAATCTGTATTTAAATTCCTCCGAGAAATTATCCCGCATTATGGATTTGGTCATTTAACATAGCGGAGCCCTCCCGGGATTCGGAGGCATTTAGGCACTTTGTCTAATAGAGTCACACATGAGCTGATAAGCGAGGACTTTCAGGAGTTCGGGGGGGGGGGGGGGGGGGAAATGGCCACCGCCTGTTCACGCTTAAAGGGCAACCCCAGCAAAAAAAATCTGAATAAAGCATCCACACACGCACCTACAACAGTCACTATTCTGTTTAGAATTCGGTAAAAGTGTGCCCAGGGTTGGTATCGACCAAACCCTGGAAATGGGGATTTAAATGTGCCTGTATATTTTGAACATTAAGAACCACAGGTTAAAAAGAAAATGACATTTATTTAAATACACACAATACAAAATAAATTCATATCCTTTCTTTACTCATATAAATATAACATTGTATCTGTAATCCAAAACATGCGCTACTAATGGACCGACGCGTTTCGCTATTGACAGCTTCCTCAGGATCCAAGTCGTATAGCAAGGCATTACATAAAGTTTCAAGGTATCATGATATCTACAATAAAACAATATAATTAGATATACAGCATATATGATATTTCAGATCAACACTGATCATAACAATAATAAATGTATCAATACTATATACAGTGGGTACGGAAAGTATTCGGACCCCCTTAAATTTTTCACTCTTTGTTATATTGCAGCCATTTGCTAAAATCATTTAGACGGCCAGCTCTAGGAAGGGTTCTGGTCGTCCCAAACGTCTTCCATTTGAGGATTATGGAGGCCACTGTGCTCTTAGGAACCTTAAGTGCAGCAGAAATCTTTTTGTAACCTTGGCCAGATCTGTGCCTTGCCACAATTCTGTCTCTGAGCTCTTCAGGCAGTTCCTTTGACCTCATGATTCTCATTTGCTCTGACATGCATTGTGATCTGGAAGGTCTTATATAGACAGGTGTGTGGCTTTCCTAATCAAGTCCAATCAGTATAATCAAACACAGCTGGACTCAAATGAAGGTGTAGAACCATCTCAAGGATGATCAGAAGATATGGAAAGCACCTGAGTTAAATATATGAGTGTCACAGCAAAGGGTCTGAATACTTAGGACCATGTGATATTTCAGTTTTTCTTTTTTAATAAATCTGCAACAATGTCAACAATTCTGTGTTTTTCTGTCAGTATGGGGTGCTATGTGTACATTCATGAGGAAGAAGAATGAACTTAAATGATTTTAGCAAATGGCTGCAATATAACAAAGAGTGAAAAATTTAAGGGGGTCTGAATACTTTGGCCGTGCGGTTTGTTTCGTTCTAGATTAAAATTTGGACAAATTTTTAATTATTCAGAAATTTGGATGTATCCGAATTTCTGAATTACAATAGTATTAAATTTAAACAAATTTGAAATAACGAAACAAAATTTTAGACGTAATTAAAAATAGAATAGTTTTCAAATAAAATATAAATAGTTTTCGAATTTGAATTGTTTTCTAATCTAATACAAATTTCCTGAAGAGAATAAAATGCAAAAGAAAATAGAAGGAATAGAAAGAAGGAAGGAATAGAATAGAAACAAATATAATAGAAAAGAAAAAAAAAAAGAAACAAATATAATAGAAAAGAATAGGAAGTAAAAAAATAGGATATAATAGAATAGAAAATAAAAGAATACAGTAAAACAGAACAACATAGAATAGAAAATAAAAGAACAGAATAAAATATAAAGAAAAACAGAACAAAATATAAAGAAACAGAATAGAATAAAATAGAAAAATATAGCCATCTTCCTTAATTCTAATTTCAAATATATTAAATTCAAATTCAAATAAAATAGAAAAGAATAGATAATAAAAAAAAAATAGAATTCATTAACCAATAGAATATAAAGAAACAGAATAGAATAAAATAGAAAAATATAGCCATCTTCCTTAATTCTAATTTCAAATATAATAAATTCAAATAAAATAGAAAAGAATAGAATAGATAATAAAAAAAAATAGAATTCATAAACCAATAGAATATAATAGAAAAAAAAGAATAGAAAAGAATAGGAAATAAAAGAATAGGATATAATAGAATAGAAACTAAAAAAAATAGAATTCATAAACCAATAGAATAGAATAGAAAAAAAAAAGAATAGAAAAGAAGTAGAATAGAAAAAAAAAAAGAATAGAAAAGAATAGGAAATAAAAGAATAGGATATAATAGAATAGAAACTAAAAGAATACAGTAAAACAGAACAACATAGAATAGAAAATAAAAGAAGAGAATAAAATATAAGGAAATTAAATATAATAAAATAGAAAAAATATAGCCATCTTCCTAAATTCTAATTTTGAATATAATAAATTCAAATTCAAATAAAATAGAAAAGAATAGAATAGCTAATAAAAAATAGAATTCATAAACCAATAGAATATAATAGAAAAAAAAGAATATAATAGAAAAGAATAGAAAATAAAATAATAGAATAAAATAGAATAGAAAAAAAAAGAAATAGAATGGAAAATAGAATAGAATAAAATATAAATAGTATAACCATCTTCTTAAATTCAAATATAATTTAATTCAAATTTGAAAAAAAAATAGAAAAGAATAGAATAGAAAATAAAAAAAATAGAATTCATAAACCAATAGAATAGAATATTAAAAAAGAACAGAATAGAATAAAATAGGAAATAATTAAATAGAATGGAAAAAAATAGAATGTAATAGAATAAAATAGAAAGAATATAATCACCTTCCAAAATTCAAATTTTCAAATAGAATAAATTCAAATTTGAATAAAATAGAAAATAATAGATTAGAAAATCAAGAAATAGAATCCAAAAACCAATAGAATAGTATAGGAAGAATATAATAATTTCCCAAAATTCAAATAGAATAAATTTAAATTTGAATGGAATAGAAAAGAATAGATTAGAATAGAAAAGAATAGAATAGAAAATAAAAAATGGAATTCATAAACCAATAGAATAGAAAAGAATAGAAAAAAGAATAGAAAATAATATAATAGAAAAGAATAGAAAATAAAAGAATAGGATATAATAGAACAGAAAATAAAAGAATAGAGTAAAACAGAACAACATAGAATAAAAAATAAAAGAATAGAATAAAACAGAATAGAAAAGAAATAGAATAGAATAGAAAATAGAATATAATAGAATAACATGGAAATAATATAACCATCATCTCCCAAATTTGAATATAATTGAATTCAAATAAAAAAAAAATGGAAAAGAATAGAATAGAAAAAAAAATAGAATTCATAAACCAATAGAATAGAATAGAAAAAAAAGAACAGAATAGAATAAAATAGGAACGAATTAAATAGAATGGAAAAAAATAGAATATAATAGAATATAATAGAAAGAACATAACCACCTTCCAAAATTTGAATTTCAAATAGAATAAATTAAAATTTGAATAAAATAAAAAATAATAGATTGGAAAATAAAGAAATAGAATTCAAAAACCAATAGAATAGAATAGAATAGGAAGAATATAATAATTTCCCAAAATTCAAATAGAATAAATTTGAATTTGAATAGAATAGAAAAGAATAGATTACAATAGAATAGAAAATAACAGAATAGAATTGACTAGAACATAACAATCTAACCATTTTCCGAAATTTTAATTCAGTTAGATTGCAATTCGAATGGAATTTCAGAAAATTCCAATAGATTCAAATTTACTGAATTTGGTTGAATTGAGTTCAATTCAACCTAATTCGGAACATTTAAAACAATTTAAATTCGAATAAACTAAACTGATTCCGAAAACGATTTAAGGGAATCAAACAAATGTATTTATTTCAGGTACTTATATAGCGCCGTCAATTTACGCAGCGCTTTACATATACATTGCACATTCACATCAGTCCCTGCCCGCGAGGAGCTTACAACCTAAGTCGCGGGACGCCCGTGCGATTCCCGCGACTTGCAATGGCACCCCAAACGCAGGACGATTTTACCGCCATTGTCGCCCCGACGAATCGTGGTAAAATAGCGCAAACAGAATCATGGGATGCCTGTCACCCAAAAAAAAGTAAAAGAACTTCTTTTGGACGATGAGCATCCAGCAATTCTGTTGCTATATAAGTACCTGAAATAAATAAAATGGCACCCATTCCCATCTATGCGACTTTGAAAATCAGTGATTTTAACCACTTGCCGACCGCATGCTGTATATATATATGGCGGCAGAGTTGCTCTCCCAGGCAAAACCACGTATGCATACGTGATTTGCCTGGGAGAAGCTAGGGGGTGAGCGCGCGCCACTGCTGGCACGCTCCCGCCCCGGTTGGGCAGCGGAGAAGCCGATGCGTGTGTCAGACAGCTCTGATTGCCGCCGGACACCCGCGATCGTTCCCCGCTGAGAGAGAAAGACGGTCGGCTGTTGTAAACACAGCTGACCGTTCTTCTCCCTGGAATGATCACAGAGCTCCTGTGATCCTTCTATATAGGAACACAGGTGTCTATGATCATTTCACAAGCCACGCCCCCATACAGTTAGAATGACTCCCCTAGGGTCACATTTAACCCTTTGATCACCCACAGTGTTAACCCCTTCCCTGCCAGTGTCATTAGTACAGTGACAGTGCATATTATTTAGCACTGATTACTGTAGTAATGTCACTGGTCCCCCCCAAAAGTGTCAAAAATGTCCGATCTGTCCGCCGCAATGTCGCAGTCCCGCTAAAAATCGCAGATCGCCGCCATTACTAGTAATAAAAAAAAAAAAACGAAAACAATAAAAATTACATAAATCTTTCCCGTAGTTAGTAGACGTGATAGCTTTTGCGCAAACCAATCGCTTATTGCAATTTTTTTTTTTTTACCAAAAAATATGTAGCAGAAAACAAATTGGACTAAAATGTTAAAAAATTTTGATTTTTACTTTTTTTTTTGGGAATGTTATATAGCAAAAAGTGAAAAATATATATATTTTTTCAGAATTGTTGCTCTTTTTTTGTTTATAGCGCAAAAAATAAAAATCGCACAGGTGATCAAATACCACTAAAAGAAAGCTCTGTTTGTGGGAAAACAAGGGCATAAATTTTATTTGGGTACAGCGTCGCACGACCGCGCAATTGTCCGTTAAAGTAACGCGGTGCCGAATCGCAAAATAGGGCCCTGGTCATTAAGGGGGAAAATCTTCCGGTCTTAAAGTGGTTAAAAAGGTTCCTGCACTACTTTAATGCAAAAAAGGGGTTGCATAAACCGCGCTAACCAATCAAGTGTATCAGCTGCTGACACAAACAACTGACAAAAAAGGTTGATGCAAAGGAAAACAAAATAAAATAAAAGTGCAGCGCTAAGTGCCGGTTCACACTAGGGCGACCTGTGAGGCGACCTGGTCGCCTCACAGGTCGCCGCAGGTCGCCTCCCATAGGGAAGCTGCGGACCCGTTCTAATAGGAGCGACACAAGTCGCTCCGACCTAGAAAAAGGGTCCGGAGCTTCTTTGGGGCGACCAGGAGGCGACCGACATAGACTTCAATGTTATGAAGTCCGTGGCGGCCGCTCCGAGGTCGCGGCGCGCTGCTCGCACCGCGACCTCGGAGGTCGCCACCCGAAGTAGCATCGCGGTAGTGTGAACCGGCGCTAATGGGTAAGGAACTGCAACAGTTCTCAATAATAAACAAATAATTTATCATTTTATTTGTTTGTATTGAGAACTGTTGCAGTTCCTTACCCATAAGTCCCCGTTCACATTAGGTCCCTCCGACTTAGGGGGCGACCTGTCAAGTCGCGTGCAGCGCGACTTCGGCGCGACTTGCACGGACTTCACATAATGGAAGTCAATGCAAGTCGCCTCCAGGTCGCCCCGAAGTAGTACAGGACCCTTTTTCTAAGTCGGAGCGACTTGTGTCGCTTCTATTAGAACTGGTCCTGTACTACACAGTGGGAGCGACGGTGCACGACTTGTCAGGCTGACCAAGTCGCCTGACAAGTTGCACCAGTGTGAATGGACACTTAGCGCTGCACTTTTATTTTATTTTATTCTACTTTAATGCAACTTTGATCCAGAGAGTGTAAAGTTGCATCAAAGTCGCACTCTAAATCGCAATAGTGGAAACGTAGACTAAAGCCCCGTCGTTACCACTAGTTTGACTTGTCACGCGACTTTGGACACACAAAGTTGCATGAAAAGTCACAGCCCATTTATTTTTCAATGGCACCCATTCCCATCTATGCGACTTTGAAAATCAGTGACTTTGAAAAGTTACCTGCACTACTTTTATGCAACGTTTGATGCGACTTTGATTCAGAGAGTGTGAAGTATGATCAAAACTGCACTTAAAGTTGCACTCCAAAGTCGCACTCTAGCCCAGTGGCTACGTTTCCACTAGTGCGACTCTTAACCACTTACGGCAAACTGACGTAGA
Source organism: Pelophylax lessonae (assembly GCF_965119305.1). Classification (NCBI taxonomy): domain Eukaryota; kingdom Metazoa; phylum Chordata; class Amphibia; order Anura; family Ranidae; genus Pelophylax; species Pelophylax lessonae. Next base: position 8,811,293 of record NC_138774.1, read on the forward strand.
TCTACGTCCGCAGACTTTGCGGGGGTATACCGGGATGATGCCTCTAGCTAGAGACATCACCCCCGGTACCGGGGTTAACAGTCGACGGTCGGCTTTCCATCGGTAACGACCGATGCGGCCCGGGAGCCGCTCGATCATTACCCGGGTGTGCGGGAGGGGATACCCCCCCTCCCGCCGCTTTCCGCGACTTTCCCACCGGCACATCCGCTGGCTGGATGGAGTCCCGATGAATGCCAGAAACGGCTTTGATCGGGTCTCCGATGACGTAACCCGGAGGCGGCGTCCATGACGTCACTTCCGGGTTACTCTGCTGCAAAAGGCGGTAGATTTAAAAAACAGCTGTATGCAAAAATGCAGTTTTTGGCGTTTTGCATACAGGGAAGTGTAGTGGAGGGATTTGGGGTCTTTTAGACCCCCGATCCCTCCATAAAGAGTACCTGTCACTGCATATTGGTGTCACAAGGGATGTTTACATTGCTTGTGACAGCAATAAAAGTGATCAGATTTTTTTTTTTTTTAAAACCTGTAATAAAGTTAAAAAAAAATAAAAAATAAATAGGAAAAAAAAAAATGTTTCCGCCCCTGTCACCGTTAGCTTGCGCACGAAAAAAAAAACGTATACGGAAGTCAAGCCGCAAATGAAATCGCTGTTCAAACCACACATGTGAGGTATCGCCGCGATCGCCAGAGTGTGAGCAATAACTTATAAAAAAGAGCTACACTCTAACTCTAAACTGGTAACCGCTAAAAAAATTTAAAGCGTCGCCTATTGAGATCTCTATTGACCGTAGTTTGTCGCCATCCCACGGGTGTGCGCAATTTTAAACCGTAACATGTTAGGTATCTATTTACTCGGCGTGACATCATCTTTCACAATATACAAAAAAAAGGGCTAACTTTACTGTTTAGTATTTTTTAAATGCAGTGAAATGTGGTTAAGTTGTGTGATTTAAGCTGGATACACAATATACAATTTCCTTTAGATTTTTTCCTTTATATTTACCAAAACCATATATGAGGCCAAACCTAAACACTTTCAATTTGTATGCAGTCAGGCATTCCCTCGCACTACATAGTTGAAGGTAAATCTAAAGGAAATCTACCAAAAAAAGTTGTATAGTGTGTATCCAGCTTTAGAGTGGGACTTTTTGTGCAGCTTAGATCCAACTTTACACTCTCTGGGTCAAAGTCGCATCAAAATAGTGCAGGCACCTTTTCAAAGTTGCTGATTTTCAAAGTGGCATAGATGGGAACGGGTGCCATCTAAATCAATGGGCTGTGATTTGTCATGCGACTTTATGTGTCCAAATTCGCATGACAAGTCACACTAGTGGAAACGCAGCCTAAAACTCATTACTTGCATGTAATGAGCAATAGAAATGGATCCGTATCCTTCTTAACTTTAAAAAATGTTCCTTTGTACCTTATTTCTTTCATATATTGCAACGGTCACGTGACCCCTCCCTATCTGGAGAAGCTGCTAGCCTAAATGGGGCTGGGCAGGTCTAGGCATGCCTGTCTAAGAAAGACCGACAACCTTTTTCAGGAAGTTAAAGACAGCTTAACAAGTTCAGATAAAGGGAGATAGCACTGTCAGTGAAGAACAGGAAGAAGCTGGTTGTCTAGTTTGAATAAGACTTTCTAAGCTACCCAAGCAGCTAGCCAGAAGATGAATAATATCAAAGATAAAGATATTTAACATACTATTAATAGGAAAAATGTCATTTTTGACTGGAGTTTCCCTTTAAATAACAAACTCCTTGTCATCTAGTAAGGAAATCGAAAGTTTTTAGGCTTAAGCCCCGTACACACGTACCGATCGTCTGCCGACGATCGTCCGTCTTTTGTCCCCGGAATGTCGGTGTCTGTTGAAAAGTGCAAAGACTGCACAAGACTTTTGTCCGCCGACTACAGCCGATTGCAGAAGTGATGTCATGTAATGGTTAACTTTCCCTGTGTTTTTTCTTTTCTGAGCATGCCCAGTCTTGCAAATCTGAGGTATGTCGGCCGAATTCTGTACTGACTGGCGAACAATCGGCCGTTCTGGTGTCGGCATACAAAAATTTTAATGCTTGCAAGACAGACTCTTGTCGGCAGAATGTGCGCTGACATCTGTCGGAGGCACCATACTAACAAGCGTACAATCGGCAGATCCTTCGTCCGCCGACGTTTGTATGCCGACGATCGGTACGTGTGTACGGGCCTTTAGAGCCACACATGTTAGAGGGACCTAGACAATTGCTAGAAAAAAAGTTTAATTTTGCAAGAAAAACAAAACAAAAATAAAACCTTGCATCCTGTTACTCGTATTGCTTGGTCGAATGGAATTTAGGACTTGACTAAGCATTACTATTTATGTGAGTGTCATAAAATTATTAGAGACTAAATGTACTTTTCAAAATTTGATTAGCGGTTGTGTTCTGATGTAAACTTTAAGTTTTGAAACACAGCTTAAGAGAAATAGATAAAAATGTTGGGCATCCTGGTGACATCTCTGTGGCTTATTGTTGTCCCTCTCCCTGGGCCGCGCAGAGCAGAGTGGAGGAAAAGGTTTTACATGCGTTCAGTAAACAACACACGTATTATGCTGGTGAGGCTTTTTGGAGGAGGCAATGTCAATAATGAACTTTGGACCACCCTGGAGCAACCACTATCAATTATGTGCTCTGGACTGCCCTGGGACAACCACTGTCCATTATGTGCTCTGGACTTTCCCGAAAGCAACCACTGTCCATTATGTGCTCCTGACTGCACTGGAGCAACTACTGTCAATTATATGCTCTGGACTTCCTTGAAAGCAACCACTGTCCATTATGTGCTCCTGACTGCCCTAGAGCAGCCACTGTCCATTATGTGCTCTGGACTTCCCTGAAAGCAACAACTGTCCATTATGTGCTCCTGACTGCCCTAGAGCAGCCACTGTCCCTTATGTGCTCTGGATTGCCCTGGAGCAACCACTGTCCATTATGTGCTCTGGACTGCCCTGGGGCAACCACTGTCCATTATGTGCTCTGGACTTCCTTGAAAGCAACCACTGTCCATTATGTGCTCTGAACTTCCCTGAAAGCAACCACTGTCCATTATGTGCTCCTGGCTGCCCTAGAGCAACCACTGTCCATTATGTGCTCCTGGCTGCCCTAGAGCAACCACTGTCCATTATGTGCTCTGGACTTCCTTGAAAGCAACCACTGTCCATTATGTGCTCTGAACTTCCCTGAAAGCAACCACTGTCCATTATGTGCTCTGGACTTCCCTAAAAGCAACCACTATCCATTATGTGCTCTGGACTTCCCTAAAAGCAACCACTATCCATTATGTGCTCCTGACTGCCCTAGAGCAACCACTGTCATTTATGTGCTCTGGACTTCCCTGAAAGCAACCACTGTCCATTATGTGCTCTGGACTGCCCTGGAGGAGCCACTGTGGATCATGCACTCTGAGTTTCCCTGAAAGAGGCGCTTGTATTCATAAACACTGGACCGCCCTAGAGGAACCAATGTCAATCATGTCCACTGGACCGCCCTGGAGAAGCCGCTGTCATTCATGTGTAGTACTACTATCCGCAGGAGCCACTGAATTTGTGCCCCAGGCAAAACTCACTGCTCTGGCTCACTAAACAGTCTAGGGGTTGCCTTTTTTCAAGTTTATTGCTGAGTGGATAAGATTAGGGAAGCTGTGGGATACTCCAGAACACTAACAGGAGGACTTATTTCCTTTTTCAGCTGCTTCTCAGAACAGTCCCTTGAGCAGTAGAACATGAAGTCAACAGCACTGGGACCCCATAAACAATGTCCAGCCCAGGCAAGCCTGAAAACTATTAAACCAGAGATTACCAGCAGTAACAGTTACAAGGATCCCTCTCTCAGGTCTGTACTCACAGTGTCGCTGGGGCTTGGAGGTCTCCCTCCAGACTCAGACAGACAGTCCCTTCGGTGAGTCTCCAGACCGAATCACAGGGGAAAAGTCCTCTTTTAGCTCTCTCTGAACTTACAGCAGAAAGGGTCCTCAAGCTATTCACAGCTGGGACCTCAATGAGAAAGGCAGAATCTTCTGATGATCCCCTGATGACGTCAGCACGGACTGACGAAACGTACCTCGGAAACGTGAAATCGTAACTTCCGGTCAAGAGGAACGCAGGTGGAACGCGGAAGCGGCGTTCCTGCCCCTTGTAACCGAGATTCCTGTATTGAAGGCTTTTTTATACTTTGGATGTAGAAAGTGTGATTTTAAAACTATTAAACGGTTTATCATGAGATACTGTGCCATGAGAGCCTTTCTTTTTCTCTCTATCCATGTCATGGCCCTGATTTAACTCTTGGTCTGGCTACATACTCTCTATGGTGAGAGAGCATTTTTTCTACACCAAGTGCCATTTAACATTGATGTATGGTCTGGTCGGATCACATGTTGAAAGGAATATGCTCTAGTGACCCCCTATAATCAAGAGGTCCTATATTTCTGGTAAGCAGTTATATTTGCTTGCACTGGGTGAACGTGTGGAGGTGGAGGCTTTAAGGAATACACTCCTATCAAGTCTAGGATTTTCCATCAGCTGCTGTTATTTGTACTTTCTGTTTTGATGTTTTTGAGCACCAGAGACTTGATTTATTTATTGTCAGGCTCGGTTCACACTGATGCGATGCGGGAAGGCTGCGAACTCGCAGCCTGTTCCCGCATCGCACACGCACCCCCGGCAGTTCACACTGCCATATGCAATCCGCTGGGGGTGTCAATGTAATCTTAACGACACCCCCAGTTTGATCGCATATCGCAGTGCAATCGTGCAGTTCGCACAGGATCGGATCGCACAAGTGTGAACCGCTGTGCGATCCGATCCTGATGCGGCAGCAAAAATGCCTCCTGTGCGTGTTTGCTGCGGGTGCGATGCAAATTTAGCCATACAAACTGTATGGCTAAACTCGCACCGCACAGCTGATCGCATGTCATGTCGGAGCAGTGCGCTCCGACATGACATGCGAACCCCGCACACGCAGTAGTGTGAACCGGGGCTCACTCTTTATTGACTGAGTACCAAAGTTTGACACATTCACTTCCATTACCAGCACGTTTGTGGTTTCATTTAATTTATATTGTGATTCATTTTTTGTTGAGTGCCATACCTTTATATATTTTTTGCAGAATCTTCAGCTGGACTGCCTAAAAGGGCTGGTTGCCCTTCTGGCTGGGAACCTCTCATCTTGGGGAAGAGCACTGCTTTCTGAGGCACCAAAACTATTTATGCACTCCCCAACCACCCTTTGGCACACCTCACCAGGGATTGGCTGGAGTTACATAAACATTCAGGGTGCTCATTTGAATCTCCAACCTACTATATTGTGGAAATCCCCAGAAGACACTGGGAAGCAATCAAACTTGCAGCCTGCAAAGACCAGAGCAGCCTAAATCAATCACATGCTGCTCTGCTGATTACAGTAGAGCTGGAAAACAAAATGGTGCCTAATCTTTACTAGCAGCCAATCTAGGAGCATATGCGGGGTAAGACGCCACTCAATGCTGGCCCGGTGCTTCAGATGTGGATATGGCTGTGTATGGCCTTAGTCAGCACTGCTCTGACTTTGCCCTCTGACATGTTTCACCCCACCCAGCGGCACTTGGTTACGGAGGTCCATGTTTTTACCTGATATCATCCAGCTTTGAGCGTTGCTCCAAATATTTACCCATCAATGTGCTACACAGTGCTGTATTTTGGCCTAGGCCAACAAGGCCCAGGCCTAGGGCAGCACTTTGCAGGGGGGCAGCAAAAAAGCCACCCCCCCTCCACATGAGACTCTGTTGGCCACTAGTTGCTATAACCTCCTCCTTTCTCTATCATCCCCCCTCTCTCGCTCTCCTCTCACACTCTCTCTCTCTTTCATCCCCCCACTCTCTCTCCCCTCTCTCTCTCATCCCCCCTCTCTCTCTCATCCCCCCTCTCTCTCTCCTCACCCCCTCTCTCTCTCTCCTCCCCCCTCTCTTTCATCCCCCCTCAGCCACACTCTCTTGCTCTCCCTCCCTCCCTCACCCACCCTCTCTCTCCCTCCCTCACCCACTCTCTCTCTCTCTCTCTCTCTCATACCCCCTCTCTTTCCCTCCCTCACCCACCCACCCCTCATTCTCTCTCTCGCCCCCTCTCACCCCCCCCCCCCCCCCGCTATGAGATCTCAGGGGTTCATGCTGGGACTTGTAGTCCTTCAGTTTTGGATGGAGTCACATCTGTTAAAAAAGGAGTGGGGAAAGTTTACATGTACTCTGGTCCATCCTGGAGGAAATACTTAGCCAATCGTGTACATTGGACTACCCTAGAGGAGCCACTGACATTAATGTTCTCTGGAGCATCCTGAAAACAGCACCATCAATCATGAACTCTGGACCACCCTGGAGGAACCATTGTCAATGATGTATCTGGAATTTATAAGGATTTTTTATTTTATTTTATTTACAGACACTTTGATGTATTAAACAAGCAAAAACTTGGGGGAGCAAACCCTGAACATGTATATCTAAAGCCAGTGCAGCTATGGACCAAGCAACATGTATATTAAAAAAGAATAGCGCAACCATGCAAAAGAAATGACTATCAAATATGGAGACAATCCATAAATAAAAATGGGGATTTAGTCCCACCATACGGCCATATCGTGCTCAAGCCCACCACTGCGTCAAAGTACCCCATTATCAGTGGGTCCTACACTATCCATAAAAAAGAGATGAATCCAGCCTTTCTAACCCTTGGAGATAATACTCCTTGCTGAGAAAGATGTGCTAATGCACTACAGGGGACTCCTCCTATATCTACTTGATAGTGGACACCAATAGAGTACAGGTGTGTGTGGGGGATGGGGTGCTCAACCTCAGAAGTCTGGTCAGACCGAATACATAATAAACAAGCAAAAAATTGGGGGAGCAAACCCTGAACATGTATATCTAAAGCCGGTGCAGCTATGGACCAAGTAGATATAGGAGGAGTCCCCTGCAGTGCATTAGCACACCTTCCCAGCAAGGAGCGTTGTCTCCAAGGGTTAGAAAGGCTGGATTCACCCCTTTTTTACGGATAGTGTAGGACCCACTGATAATGGGGTACTTTGACGCAGTGGTGGGCTTGAGCACGATATGGCCATATGGTGGGACCAAACCCCCATTTTTATTTATGGATTGTCTCCATATTTGATAGTCATTTCTTTTGCATGTGTGCGCTATTCTTTTTTAATATACTTTGATGTATTGACAAACGATATAGACAATTGACATTGACTTAATGATGTGAAAAAAAAGTGAAAAATACCTAGAAATAAAACTGAATTGAAATGTAACTCTGTACTAATTATCGGTGTGAACTATGTTGGGTTTAATTTACATTTTTTTTTTCCCTCGTTTGATGGGCACACAGAGTTAGGCAAATTTATTTAAAGGTTGTGGGTGAATTTATAAGGATTTTTTATTTTATTTTATTTACAGACACTTTGATTTATTGACAAACGATATAGACCTTATGATAGAGGTGGAGGGGAATAAGGTTTTTTTATTTATTTATTTTTTTTTTTACAGACACTTTCATTTATTGACAATTGACATTGACTTAATGATGTGAAAAAAAAAAAGTAAAAAAATACCTAGAAATAAAACTGAATTGAAATTTAACTCTGTACTAATTATCGGTGTGAACTATGTTGGGTTTAATTTACATTTTTTTTTCCCCTCGTTTTACAAAATACAAACTCAGAATTTCCATTCAGCGGCTAGGCCATTCTAATATTCCGGTTTATCTGTTTTTTTTCGTTTTTTTTCTCGCATCGCAGCATAAACATACAAACAACCTTGACGCCAGCTATATAAATGTAAAATCTTCTGGCAAAAATTCAGGAGTTTGAAAAAATAATAACGTTTCATACGTTTCTATAAAAAGGAGTCGGTATTCCAAGGAAGCTTGCAAAAATATCGTAAAAATACAGATTGTGTTTTATTTTATTTTTTATTGTTCTGCTTACTAGTGAAGCTGATAAAATATTTAATTTTATCTGTGTGATCATTTTAAATCTTGCTGAAGCAAAAACAAAGATTTTGTTAGGCTGCGGCCGAGGTCTACTATTCCTGATACAGTCTCGGTTACGAGGTTTTATTATTTTTATATAGTTAGCACAGACATTGGTTTCCCCACAATGCTTCAGTTTATTTCTTTGTGGGCTAACACGAGGAATGCTAATGATAAAGTCTGCCGTGCTGATGGCTCGGATCTGAGTACAGAAGTGGGTTTTCAGTGCAGTTCTACCAGGGTGTGGGGGGTCCCCCCCTCGGGTCCCCCCCTCCCCCCCTCCCCCTTCCTCATAGAAATAAACTGCATATTACTTAATGACTAGTTATCCAAAAGCAGCCATATTTGCATAGAGGCTAATAAATCCCATTAACCCGTTAAATAACAGCCAGACCTGTTTTTGCATTTTTTTGCACACATGTTTAAAAAATAATTTTAGGCCTGAAGATTAGTTAAAACCCCCACACATGATAAATGCAGGACCCTGAAAAATTAAATTGTTTAACCACTTTAATACCGGGGACTTTTCCCTCCTTCCTGCTCAGGATAAATTTCACACTTTGAATGACAATTGTGCATTAATTGTTTTCACACAAATATAGCTTTCCTTTTGTGGTATTTAAAGTGGAGTTCCACCCTAATTTAATACTTTCCTCCATCTTCTCGCTCTGGGTCACCTGAAAAAGAAATGGATAATCGCATATTTTTTTTTTTTTTACTTACCTCGTAGCAAAGAACATATACTTACCTTACTTCCTTCTTCCTCCTTCCTCGGCCGCGGCCCGTCGTCACTTCCTGGCTCTGCAATGATTCCTGGGAGCTGAACGTCATTGCTCCCAGGAATCATTGCGCCTGCACCGGCCCCGACGTCAGTTCCGGGTCGCACGCGTCATCCCCTTCTAAACAGCTTCTGGGCATGCCCAGAAGCTGTGGAGGGATGACGCGCGCGCACCGGAACTGACGTCGGGGCCGGCGCAGGGCATCGTGGGACCGAAGAAGGCGGAAGAAGACGCCGAAGGGGATCTCACTGGCTTCAAGCTGCCCACATCTGAGATGGCAGCGCTGGACAAGATGTTTTCAAGGTAAGTATTTGTCCTAACAGGTAAGTGCAACCCGGGACAGATCAGAGGCTAGCCATTGTGGAATGCACTAGCCCTGACTGTCCCGGGGGTATTTAAAAAAAAAAAAAGAAATCCAGGGTGGAACTCCGCTTTAATCACCACTGGGTTTTTTTTTGTGCTATAAAAAGGAAAAAAAAACAATATTATTTATAATTTAAAGAATAATTATTATATGTATATTAAAATAAATAATTTTTTTCACCACTGCTAAATAAACAAACAAAACAAATTAAAAAAAGAAAAACTTGTTTTTCTTCATTTCTGCTATAAAATTTTGCAAATAAATACAGTAACCGTTCTTCATACATTTAGGTCAACATGTAGTTTGCTACATTTTATTGGTTACAAATAACCCAAATCAGTGTATGTTATTTAGTCTGTAGGAAGGTTATAGAGTCCACAAACTATGAGATTTACAGTATCTCACAAAAGTGAGTACACCCCTCACATTTTTGTAAATATTTTATTCTATCTTTTCATGTGACAACACTGAAGAAATGACACTTTGCTACAATGTAAAGTAGTGAGTGTACAGCTTGTATAACAGTGTAAATTTACTGTCCCCTCAAAATAACTCAACACACAGCCATTAATGTCTAAACTGCTGGCAACAAAAGTGAGTACACCCCTAAGTGAAAATGTCCAAATTGGACCAAAAGTGTCAATATTTTGTGTGGCCGCCATTATTTTCCAGGACTGCCTTAACCCTCTTGGGCATGGAGTTCACCAGAGCTTCACAGGTTGTCACTGGAGTCCTCTTCCCCTCCTCCATGACGACATCACAGAGCTGGTGGATGTTAGAGACCTTGCGCTCCTCCATCTTCTGTTTGAGGATGCCCCACAGATGCTCAATAGGGTTTAGGTCTGGAGACATGCTTGGTCAGTCCATCACCTTTACCCTCAGCTTCTTTAGCAAGGCAGTGGTCATCTTGTTTGCATGGCATCCCCGGCCTCCCTCCAGGTGTGTATTTGCCTGGTTATCACTGTAGGCTGCCATAGTTGCTAGGTTTGCCCGGCAGCCATAGAATGTAATAGATTCACAACACTGCAAACTGAAACAGTTTTGGAGATATCCTACATTGTTACATATCTTCTTTTGTAGTCTATCCTTGCTTGATTTAGACCCGACATTCTCAATCTATGGTTCCTCCAGAGGTTTGCTAGGGGCTTCTTGAGCTGTGCTTGACTGACCTGCCATTTGATGATGCCTGCATAGCTGGGAAACGTTCCTGGCGCTCATTAGAATCTACAAAATGTCTTCTTCACCATTACAGTCCAGTGGAGTGTGGATGCCTGCTAAATAACTACATCTTCTTTTATATTCTTCATTAAATCATTTTGTGACAAAGTATAAAAGTATAAAGTTTGCACTTTTGCCGAGATCCTAGATTTGACACCCACCAAGTACCCTGTCTGCATGGAGTACGTATGTTATCCTAGGGATTGTACTGGCTTCCTCCACAATCCAGAAACATGGGTTAGTTGGATTTGGCTCAGACTGACCCTATTGTGTGTGTGAGACCAAGATGGGGCATTTAAGTGTAAGCTCCTCTGGTACAGAGACTGATTTGACTGTGGGGGAGGGGACATTAGAGTGTAAGCTCCTCTGGTACAGAGACTGATGTGACTGTGGGGGGACATCAGAGTGTAAGCTCCTCTGGTACAGAGACTGATGTGACTGTGGGGGGGAGGGGACATTAGAGTGTAAGCTCCTCTGGTACAGAGACTGATGTGACTGTGGGGGACATTAGAGTGTAAGCTCCTCTGGTACAGAGACTGATGTGACTGTGGGGGACATTAGAGTGTAAGCTCCTCTGGTACAGAGACTGATGTGACTGTGGGGGAGGGGACATTAGAGTGTAAGCTCCTCTGGTACAAAGACTGATATGACTGGCTCAGTGATCTCTGTACAGCACTGCGGTATATGTCAGAGCTATATAAATGTATAATAATAATAATAATAGTGTGTGACTGTGGGGGGGGGGGGACATTAGAGTGTAAGCTCCTCTGGTACAGAGACTGATGTGACTGGCTCAGTGATCTCTGTACAGCACTGCGGTATATGTCAGAGCTATATAAATGTATAATAATAATAGTGTGTGACTGTGGGAGGACATTATACATTTACAGTATATAGCTCTGACATATACCACAGGGCTGTACAGAGATCACTGAGCCAGTCACATCAGTCTCTGCAACATCAGAGCTTACATTCTAATTTCTCACCATAGTCACATACTCTTATTATTAGAGTGTAAGCTCTTCTGGTACAGAGACTGATGTGATTGGCTCAGTGTTCTCTCTACAGCACTGCGGTATATGTCAGAGATATATAAATGAATAATAATAATAGTGTGTGACTGTGGGGGGGGGGGGGGGGGATTAGAGTGCAAGCTCCTCTGGGGCAGAGGCTGATGTGATTGCTCAGTGATCTCTGTACAGCGCTGCGGTATATGTCAGAGCTATATAAATGTATAATAATAATAGTGTGTGACTGTGGGAGGACATTATACATTTACAGTATATAGCTGACATATATTGCAGTGCTGTACAGAGAACACTGAGCCAGTCACATCAGTCTCTGTACCATAAGAGCTTACACTCTAATTTCTCACCACAGTCACACCCTATTATTATTATATATTATATAGCTCTGACATATACCACAGTGCTGTACAGAGATCACTGAGCCAGTCACATCAGTCTCTGTACCAGAGGAGCTTACAATCTAATATCCCCCCCCCCCCCCCGTCACACACTATTATTATTATACATGTTTATAGCTCTGACATACACCACGGTGCTGTACAGAGAACACTGTATAAAAATGTATAATAATAATAATAGTGTGTGGCTGTGGGGGGACATTAGAGTGTAAGCTCCTCAGGTTCAGAGATGTGACTGGCTCAGTGTTCTCTGTACAGCACTGCGGTATATGTCAGAGCTATATAAATGTATAAAAATAATAGTGTGTGACTGTGGGGGGGGGGGGGGATTAGAGTGTGAGCTCCTCTGGTACAGAGACTGATGTGACTGTGGGAGGGGACATTAGAGTGTAAGCTTCTCTGGTACAGAGACTGATGTGACTGGCTCAGTGATCTCTGTACAGCACTGCGGTATATGTCAGAGCTATATAAATGTATGATAATAATAGTGTGTGACTGTGGGGGGACATTAGAGTGTAAGCTCCTCTGGTACAGAGACTGATGTGATTGGCTCAGTGATCTCTGTACAGCACTGCGGTATATGTCAGAGCTATATAAATGTATGATAATAATAGTGTGTGACTGTGGGGGGACATTAGAGTGTAAGCTCCTCTGGTACAGAGACTGATGTGATTGGCTCAGTGATCTCTGTACAGCACTGCGGTATATGTCAGAGCTATATAAATGTATGATAATAATAGTGTGTGACTGTGGGGGGACATTAGAGTGTAAGCTCCTCTGGTACAGAGACTGATGTGATTGGCTCAGTGATCTCTGTACAGCGCTGCGGTATATGTCAGAGCTATATAAATGTATGATAATAATAGTGTGTGACTGTGGGGGGATTAGAGTGTGAGCTCCTCTGGTACAGAGACTGATGTGACTGTGGGGGAGGGGACATTAGAGTGTAAGCTCCTCTGGTTTAGAGACTGAGGTGACTGTGGGGGGACATTAGAGTGTAAGCTCCTCTGGTACAGAGACTGATGTGACTGGCTCAGTGTTCTCTGTACAGCACTGCGGTATATGTCAGAGCTATATAAATGTATAATAATAGTGTGTGACTATGGGGGAGGGGACATTAGAGTGTAAGCTCCTTGTGGAATGGAAATAATTGCTAAAATCACACAAACCATTCTTACCTGCTTCTGCTCTCTATACTCTCCAGCTGCACAAATGTAACTCCAATTTATTTACCATTATCACTGACTGCAAGTTTTCCTCTTAAAAACATTCTAAACATTATCATAGGAGGACAACTCTGACTCAGAGAAAATCGCACATAAAACATCTCCACTGAAAGAAAAAAAGAAACTAATTTCGGCAATGTTTTGTCTGGGAAAGGTATATAAACCTAGTAAAATACTTTATTGCTGTATCGCAATGCAAATTAAAATTGAATTTCAACACCATCAAATATTGAATTTATGAATATGAATGATGAAAGGAGGATTGAGCTGACAGTCAATTGATGGGAAAAATGGAAATAAAATACAAAATGTTGTATTAAAAGGGATAAACACGGCTTTTATCTGGATCCCTGGAATGCAAATGAGAGCTCTATATGAAGGAGTTTATTGCCGCAAAAATTCAGGTACGTTTAACTATTTGCATGGAATGGGCTTCCATGGTAATCTTACCTTGCAGCACCGAGATCCTGGGCTCTGTTCCAACCAGTGACTCAGTATACAGGTGCCTTATGTGTGCTTACTTTGTGTCTAAGTGGGTTTTTCACCAGGTACCACATTGGGGGGCGCATGGAGCACTTTTTTACAGCTGAGTTAAAGTTATTATTTATTATTATTATACAGGAGTTTGCGCAGCGCTTTACAATATGAGGGAAGCCAATACAGTTACAGTACAATTCAATACAGGAGGAATCAGAGAGCCCTGCTCGTTAGAGCTTACAATCTAGAAGGAGGGTCAAGTGAAACAAAAGGCAGTAACCAAGGGGATGGGCAGATGGATAAAATGGAGGTAGAGTTGTCAGGTGTGGGTAGGATAGGCTTCTCTGAAGAGGAGGGTTTTCAGAGATCACCTAAAAGCTAATAGAGTAGGAGATAATCGGACAGATAAGCGTAAGGAGTTCCACAGGATTGGAGAGGCTCTCGTAAAGTCCTGGAGGTGAGCATGGGAGGAGGTGACGAGGGGGCTAGAGAGCAGGAGGTTTTGAGAGGAACGAAGAGAGCGATTAGGTTGGTATTTTGAGACCAGGCTAGTGATGTAGTTGGGGGCTAAGCTGTGGATGGCTTTGTAAGATGTTGTTAGTATTTTGAATTTGATTCGTTGGGTGAGCGGAAGCCAATGGAGGGCTTGACAGAGAGGAGCGGCGGACAATGAGTCATTGGTAAGATGGATGGCGGCAGCATTCATGATGGATTGAAGGGGGGAGGAGCCTGTGTAGAGGTATGCCAATGAGAAGGGAATAGGGTAGCCGAGGCGCGAGATGACCAGGGAGTGAACTAGGAGCTTTGTTGTGTCTTTGGTTAGAAAGGGGCATATTTTGGAGATGTTGCGGAGGTTAAGGCGGCAAGATTTGGACAGCGATTGGATGTGGGGCTTGAAGGAGAGTTCAGAGTCCAGGACAACACCTAGGACCTTGGCATGCGGGGATGGGCTGATAGTAATGCCATCAATATTGATAGTAATGCCATCAATATTGACAGAGAGATCAGGGGAAGGGGCACGTGGTGGAGGAAAAATTATAAGCTCGGTTTTGGAGGGATTGAGTTTGAGGAAGTGGTGAGACATCCAGACCAATATATCAAATAGTAAATTAGTGATACGTATGGAGACTGAGGGAGAGAGCTGAGGGGTGGATAAATAGATTTGGGTATCGTCAGCGTAATTCTAAAAGGTAAAATGTTTACTATTCCCTGCATTTGCTGTGCCCTCCCCCGCTAAATACTTACCTGTGTCCAGTATTGATCCAGCACTGTGCCCGTCTGCCAGTCTTTTCTCCTCTCTCCCCACTCCCACAAGCTTGGCTAAGAGCAGTGGGAGCCATTATTAAAGACTTAGGGGCTTCCAGATACTGATAAGCCCTCCATCACCAGACCCCCATTGCCACCTGGCCAGGATTGTGGGGAGGAGGCCCTTGTCCTCATCAACATGAGGGCAAGGTCCCCTCCTAGTAAGTTACCAAGGATGTTGAGGGCAACATGCGGGCTGGGTCTCCTCCTGGTAAGTTACCAAGGATGGCGAGGGCAACATGAGGGCTGGGTCTCCTCCTGGTAAGTTACCAAGGATGTTGAGGGCAAGGTTCCCTCCTGGTAAGTTACCAAGGATGTTGAGGGCAGCGAGAGGGCAAGGCCCCTCCTGGTAAGTTACCAATGTTGTGGAAATTTTATGAGGACTAGTGTGGACATTTTTCAGGATGTGTTTTATTTAACTTATCATTATGGCTTCTGTAGTCAGGTTGCTTGCAATACGCTCATTAGAGCGTGTACGGGTGAACCGGCATTGAGGAAAGACTACTGGCAGTGAAAAACTTCCTTTAGATGTGTAGATGCATTCGCTCTACATAGACATCTCCGCCAGTGAACACTCCATGCGCTCTGCACGGGTCTGTTTGCCGGTAGAGATCTATGTGTATTGCGGTGCGGAGTTCAAGAGCCAAGCAGCAATGATAAAACCACCGGGGGGGGGGGGTGCTGTATAATGTGCAGATTTGTTTGCTCGATGGGGATATGTTTGCTCTGTGAAGTCAATATCCTTTTGATATCTATCTGCCTTTATGAAGGGATACACGTTCATGTCTTTCTACTGTGCCTGATGACCATAGTGGAAATGGCTCTTTCCCTGCAGATCGCCTCACATCTATGGGAACAGTAGTATAATCCTATTAGGCATTGTTCTCTGAGCCTTGCTGAGTGGGATTCACGCCAGTAGTAGAGGCGGGAATATATGCACAAGTTTGATCAGAGCAGCGTTCAGGGTTCTACATGCTGGTTTCATTGTGTAGTGTTAGGCGAAAATCCCACTACACGTGGGCTTCATTGTTAACTACGGTGTGCAGATTTCCACGCACCAATGACAGGAAGCCGTGCATGCTGTTCTGCTTGTACATGATCGTGCACTCCCCCTTTCTATTGTATATTTGAATGTATACAGGTGTGTCATTGGCTGATTCTATGTGAGTAAATTATGTCATGTGACTGTACATTTTGAACTGATCGGCTGATGTTGTGTAGCCATCACTTCCTGCCGTTATCCCTGTGTTGTCCATAAATATGGAGCTCAGTGCTTTAGGCAGGACATTCTATCGAGCATCCAATGTGATAACAGCCTGAGTGTCTGTATTGCTGGGTACTGCTGAGCGCACTCCAATACCTTATACGAAAGAGCTGAGAACTGCGCTTTTTATCACAACGGGGGTAATTGCGCTAGGTGTATATTAACATCCAAAAGTGCACTTATTAGTGCAACAGAGTTATTTGCGCATCAAACGTACATTAAGATCCAATACACCAAGGATGTGGAGGGCAGCATGAGGGCAAGGTCCTCTCCTGGTAAGTTACCAAGAATGTTGAGGGCAACATGAGGACAAGGTCCTCTCCTGGTAAGTTACCAAGAATGTGAGGGTAACATGAGGGCAGGGTCCCCTCCTGGTAAGTTACCAAGAATGTTGAGGGTAACATGAGGGCAGGGTCCTCTCCTGGTAAGTTACCAAGAATGTTGAGGGTAACATGAGGGCAGGGTCCCCTCCTGGTAAGTTACCAAGAATGTTGAGGGTAACATGAGGACAGGGTCCTCTCCTGGTAAGTTACCAAGAATGTTGAGGGTAACATGAGGGCAGGGTCCCCTCCTGGTAAGATACCAAGAATGTTGAGGGTAACATGAGGGCAGGGTCCTCTCCTGGTAAGTTACCAAGAATGGTGAGGGCAACATGAGGACGGGGTCCCCTCCTGGTACGTTACCAAGGATTTTGTAGGCATGTGCCTGGTTTGATTCGAGGGTGGTGGGGGGAGGTTTAGAACTTCTGTAAATGTTTTTACTTCTTCTACAATTTCTTTTCCAGAGAGAACCACTCCCTCCAAATTCCTGTAAAGACTTCACAGGCAAGGCTGCTGTTAGAAACTACGGGGCCCCATTCAGCCAACCTGGCAGCCCCCCCCAGATAAACACAGATTACTATATTTAAGTTATGAATGAACACAGTGATCGGTACCAATCACTCATCGTGTTCATTCAGGAATGGAAGGGAATTGTACATGTGGCATTCTTACCAGACCCTTCCCCCCACTCTCCATCCTGAAGGATCCTATTGTGTCCTTGCAGCTGCCGGTGGGAAGTAGAGGAGGGCAGCAGGCCGCACAGTAGAAGGAGAGTCATACAGGGGGGCCTGGGCAGCAGAGGGAAACATATGGTGAACAGGGAGGGTGATTGGTACAGCAAAGGGCTGATTACTAGAACCAATGCCCTGTATGGCTCTCTCTGCAGCAGCTGAAAGCCGGAGGGAGAGAGAAAGACTTAGCTGGCTTTCTTTTGCTACAGAGAGAGCCACACGGGATCAGTCCCAGTAATTGACCCCCCCCCCCCTGCTGTGCCCATCACCTTCCCTGCCCACACCCTTTTCACCCAGCTGCCTGGGACCCCATGCTGGCCTGCCCTGTACAGGACTGGTGGTACCCCCTTATCTTCAGCCTTGTTTACAGAGACAGGAAGTATGGGAAAATCCCCCCAGCAGGGTAACAGAAAGAAATAAAAACCACACAAAAAATAAAGTTAGGAAGAAGTGGGGTTTTTTAGGCCAAAATGAGATGGTCAGAATATAGTATAACGCAGCAGGTTTGTTAAAAACGCATGTTTATTAATCAAATAATTCTATCCCATAAAAAGGCATGTACAAACATGCTCTAATGACACACATACATATAACATATAATAACATAAAAACAAGAACACGGATTATAGGATAACCAAGTGGTGGGTCTCAACAAGAGAAGGTGGAAATGGTCCCTGTGCATCCCTTTTTATGGGATAGAATTATTTGATTAATAAACATGCGTTTTTAACAAACCTGCTGTGTTATACTATATTCTGACCATCTCATTTTGGCCTAAAAAAACCCCACTTTTTCCTTTCTTTATTTTTTGTGTGGTATATATAGGGATGTGGCCCAATTATTTACGGTAATTTTTTTTTTTTTTAAAGAAATACAAACCTATCACATGTAGCCACCCTGTAATTTAATCGCTTTACCACTGCTCACATTGCTGCTACTGCAGCAATGTGGCTCGTTATCGTCCAGCGACGTAGACCTACGTCGCTGGACTCCGCCCCTTCTTGGGGCGGCGCGTGCGCCGCCGGAGGCTCGCTCCCGCTGTTTTCAATCACAGCGGGAGTCGGGCCAAGGGAGGAGTGGCGGCGATCGCCGCTGCTCTTCCCCGATCGTCGGGGAATCGAGTTTGGATATCCGCCCGCCTGTGTAAACACAGCGGGCGGATCTCCTAAGTGACAGGGAGTGACAGATTGCAGTGTTCAGCATAGCTGAACCTGCGATCTGTCCCTGTGTCACTCAGTCCCCTCCCCCCACACACATCAGTAAGCACCAGGCATACATTAACCCCTCCCTCTCCAATAAAATTAACCCCTTCCCTGCTAGCGTCATTTTTACAGTAACAGTGCATATATATAGCACTGATTACTGCAGTAATGTCACTGGTACCCCCAAAAGTGTCAAAAATGTCAGTCAAGGGTCCGATCTGTCCGCTACAATGCCGCAGTCCCGCAAAAAAAAAATTGCAGATCGCCGCCATTAAAAAAAACACCAAAAATGACAGAAATCTTTCCCTTAGTTAGTAAACGGAATAACTTTTGCGCAAACCAATCAAAATACACTTATTGTGATTTTTTTTTTTACCAAACATAGGTAGCAGAAAACAAATTGGCCAAAAATGTAAGAAAATTTAGATTTTTACATTTTTTTTTTGGGGGGGGGGTTTCATATAAAAAAATGTTAAAAATATTGTTATTTTTTCAAAATAAACGCTCTTTTTTTGTTTATAGCGCAAAAAGTAAAAATTGCAGAGGTGATCAAATAACACCAAAAGAAAGCTCTGTTTGTGGGAAAAAAAGGATGTAAATTTCGTTTGGGTACAGCGTCGCACGACCGCGCAATTTTCAGTTAAAGTTGCACAGCGCCGAATCGCAAAAGTGGCCTGAACGTAAGACAGCAAAATCCTCCGGTGGTAAAGTGGTTAAGGGAATGTCTAAATTGATACTTCCTGGGTGTTAGCAATCTGGGATCATTGTTGTTTTTTATTTCAGAGTTGCTGCAGTAAACTACTATCTATAGGGCCATAGTTATGGGGCTTGGCATATCTTTTTCTATTGAGCCTACATGTCTCTTCTGGCTCCCACTAGTAGTTTTCTGCTGTGGTGCAAGCTGGGAGAAGTTATAAAAGCTCAGGGAGTGACCTGTCAAGCTCTCTTTTCCCCGGGTCTCAACCCGGGGAGGATGTATTCCGAGTTTGTGCTGTGTAGGCCCGAGCCCTTTGGGCCTGGCAAAGGTTTAGCAGATGGCCCTGCCTGGTCCAGGAGGGTACACTTTGATGTAGAAGAGCCCTATGGATGTTTGCTGGAGGGGTGACAGTTGCCGCACTCAGACAGTCTAGGTCCTTCTTTAGCCTAATGGATGTCTAAGTGTCTGCTTTTGGAGAATCCTTTGAAGCAAATGGAGTTTGGAAGCCTAGCTGCTGTTGGAGACCTAATCCTAACCCTCTCTCCCTGTGATCTGCAGCAATAAGACTTTGAAAAGTTCTAAACCCGATGTCGGCAACCCATTGATCTCAGGAAGCCAACAAGTAGACCACGATCAGGGCTGTGCCGGTGCTTCCCCCCAGCTTCCGTCACTCTCCTTTTATTAGCAGAGTGGAGTGAGAGGCAAAACTGTGCTGGATAGAGGGCGGGAGCACGGCAGCTGCTTTAGTTTTTAGTTTTAATTTTTGCAAGTTAACCAGCAGGTGATTGGTTGGTAGGTGGTCCTAGCAACTATTTATCAGCTTGTTAACATGAAAAGTTCACTCTGTCAGCTCCCGCTCCCACCCTCCATCCAGCACCGTTCTGCCTCTCACTCTACTCGGATGTAAAGCCGCTGTAAGGTAGGAGAGGGCTACACATAGCATTAACACTTCTTGAGTTCTTGAGGAGGGGGGGGGGGTTAGTGGAAAAAGCTATAGAGGGGCAGAAGACACTACTGTGGGGAGGGGTTATGGGGGGGCAGATGACACTACTGTAGGGAGGGGGGGGGTTTAGAGGACACTGCTATAGGACGGCAGAGGGCACTACAGTAAGGTAGGAGAGCTCTACACACAGCAAGAAGACTTCGGGGGGGGGGGGGGGCAGTGGAAACAGCTATAGAGGGGCAGAGGACTCTACGGTGGGGAGGGGTATGCAGAGAACAGGGCGGTAAAGGGGGGGGGGGGCACTACTATGGAAGGGAGGTTGAAAAGGACACTGCTATGATAGGGAAGGGGGGCAGAGGAAACTACTGTGGGGGAGAGAGGTGCTGAGAAAATTGCTATGGGAGGGGGCAGAGGGCACTACTGTAGGGAGGGGGGGTTTAGAGGACACTGCTATAGGAGGGCACTACAGTAAGGTAGGAGAGCTCTACACAAAGCACAAAAACTTCTAAGGGAGGGGGGCAGTGGAAACAGCTATAGAGGGGCAGAGGACTCTACGGTGGGGAGGGGTATGCAGAGAACAGGGCGGTAAAGGGGGGGGGGGCACTACTGTGGAAGGGAGGTTGAAAAGGATACTGCTATGACAGGGAAGGGGGGGCAGAGGAAACTAGTGTGGGGGAGAGAGGTGCTGAGAACATTTCTATGGGAGGGGGCAGAAGGCACTAAAGAGGGGAGGGAGGACACTACTGTGTGTGAAGGGGATGCAGAGGACAGTGCTTTGCAGGAGGCAGATAACAGATGACACTACTGTAGGGGTGGGGGGTGTAGAGGGCATTGCTATAGGGGGGCAGAGGGCACTACAGTGGGGGTAGGGGGCAGAGGACACTGCTGTGTGTGTATGTGTACGGGGGGGGGGGGGTTAGAGAACACTACTACTGTGTGAAGGAGGCAGAGAACACTACAATGGAGGGCATAGTATATTACGGGGGTGGGGGGTGATGTAAAAGGGGCAGAGGACACTACTGTGTGGGGGAGTGGGATGCAGAGGACACTGCTATGGGGAGGGCAGAGGACATTACTGTGGGGGGGGGGGAGAAGATACTTCTGTGTGTGGAGGGGAGGCTGAGGACAGTGCTATGCAGAGGCAGAGGACACTATTGAAGAGGGAGGGGGTATAGAGGACACTGTGATAGGGGGCAGAGGGCACTACAGGGGGGGAGGGGGGCAACGGACACTGCCATGTGTTTATAGGGGGGGCAGAGGACACTACTATTAAAAGGAGGCAGAGAACACTACAGTGGGGGGACATATTATATTACTGGGGGAGGGGGTTGATGTGAAAGGATGCAGAAATGCCACTGTGGGGGGCAGAGGACATTACTGTGTGGGAGGAGAAGAGAGCACTGCTATGGGGCGGGGGGCAGAGGACACTTCTATGGGGGGCAGAGGGCACTACAGTGGGGGGAGGAGGGGCAGAGGACACTGCCGTGTGTGAATGTAGGGGGGGGGGGGTTAAAGGACACTTCTGTGTGGGGGAAGCAGAGGGGCAGAGAACACTACAATGGGGGGATAATGTGAAAGGGGGTAGAGGATGCCACTTTTGGGGGGGGCAACTTAAGGCGGGGCAGAAGACACAACTGTGACACACTATGTGTTTTATTGGGGCTTTATTTTTTTTTATTTTTTTTATTTAAGGGCGGTGACAACGTCTGGGATCTGTGATTTCCTCTATGTTGTCCAGGTCTAGATCTCAACCTCTGGAAGGTTTCCAACTCCTGTTCTAAAGTGATTCGTTTTTCTTTGATAATAAAAAAATCTGGAGATATCCATGACCATTTACCACCAAATAAAAGCCCAATTTGTTCCGGAAAAAAAAAAAAAAAAAAAAAACATTATAATCCACCTGGATGCACAAAGTAGCTGTGATGATATTTACAGTTATACTAACACGTGTTAAAGTTGCAAAACTGTGCTTAGGCATTGAATTTTTTTTACTCTTTGAAATGAAGAGGTTAATGTCTGTTTGTATGAACTAACATTTTATTATTTTCATTGTTTTTCATTTTGTTTTTTTTTTTTTTTCCTGAAAATATAGATTTGATAAGTATGTATATAATCATTTTATTCTACAGGACCATTACATTCAAAAAGACAAAAATGCAGTTTTTAACCGGTTGCCGACTGCCGCAAGAACATATACTGCGGCGGTCAGCCCCGGCCAGGCAAAGTGACGTATCGGTACGTCACTAGCCTGGGAGCCAATAGTGGGCAAGCTCACGCCCCCGGAGGTGCGCTCCCACCTCGGCTCGTTTACGGACCCGATGTCCGCCGGTCACTCGCGATCGTCCGCTGTGAAGGGAGGAAGGCAGGCGGCTAATGTAAACAAAGCCGCCTGTCATTCTCCCCTGTGTAAAAGCACTGATCTAACGGTCCTGCTATGTAGGACCGTTGATCTGTGTTGTTACACACACAGCCACACCCCTGTACAGTTAGAATCACGCCCCTAGGGACACACTTAACCCCTCCCTCTCCAATAAAGTTAACCCCTTCCCTGCCAGTGCCATTTTTACAGTAACAGTACATATGTATAGCACTGATTACTGCAGTAATTTCACTGGTACCCCCAAAAGTGTAAAAAATGTCAGTCAAGGGTCCGATCTGTCCGCCGCAATGTCGCAGTCCCGCAAAAAAAATCGCAGATCGCTGCCATTACTCGTTAAAAAACAAAAATGACAAAAATCTTTCCCGTAGTTAGTAAACGCAATAACTTTTGCGCAAACCAATCAAAATACGCTTATTGTGATTTTTTTTTTTTTTTTACCACACATAGGTAGCAGAAAACAAATTGGCCAAAAATTAAAAAAAATTTTGATTTTTACATTTTTTTTGGGGGGGGGGGGGGGGGGAATTTCATATAAAAAATGTGAAAAATATTGTTATTTTTGCAAAATTTTCGCTCTTTTTTTGTTTATAGCGCATGATCAAAAAATCGCACAGGTGATCAAATACCACCAAAAGAAAGCTCTGTTTGTGGGAAAAAAAGGATGTCAAATTCGTTTAGCTACAGCGTCGCACGACCGCGCAATTGTCCGTTAAAGTCACGCAGTGCCTAATCGCAAAATACCCCCTGGTCAGGAAGGGGGTAAAATCTTCCGGGGCTTAAGTGGTTAACATGAGTGAAAAAGAAAAAAAAATCACTTCAGAGGGAAAGCGGTTATAGTAATAATACATTTAAAAGTAATTTTTTTTTTTTTTTCCTACCCTCTCTTTTTCTCTCCTTCTCCTCATCTTTACCCTCTTCCTTGCTCTTTCCTTTATCCCCTTTCCTACTCTCACTTTTCCTTTTTCCTTTAAATTTTATTTATGTTTAATTTTCATCCTATGATAAAAATCGATTTTTATTTTATTTATTTATTTATTTTTTTAATCAAAACACTATGTAAAATGAAAGCAGTGGTGGAAGTGATGGGCCTAATACTGCCAAACTGTTAATTTTTGCAAGGATGTTTTCTTCCATGCTCATGTTTGACGTTTCATTTGACTTGCTTGTATATTGTTTTGGATGTCTCACTTTCCCTGCTTAAATAAAAATTTATATTTGAAAAAACAAAGGACATTTATCTTTATTTTTTTTTTTTTTTTATTTATGTTTAATTGTCATCCTTTCCCTGCTTAAATAAAAATTTATATTTGAAAAAAAAAAAAAAGAGATTTATTTATTTATTTATTTTTTATTTATGTTTAATCATCATCCTATGATAAAAATCGTTTTTTTTTTTATTTTTTTTTTAAATCAAAACACTATGTAAAATGAAAGAATTATGCGTTCTTAGAAATATGTAAAAAATATTTAGGTGTACAAATTAGTCAAAGAGTTATTGCTATGCTAACCAATGAATGCAAAAATTTGGCCTTGGCGCCTAGGTATCAATGGCATTTGGTCACTTTAAAACTTGACGGCCATCGCGCAGTACATAACAGACCCTCCGCCTTTGGCGCTGTTGTGTTGGAACCATAAAACCAGTAAAAAAAAAAAAAGAACATTTATTTATTTTTTATTTATTTTTTTTATTTATGTTTGCACAATTGTCATCCTATGATAAAAATGATTTTTATTTATTTATTTATTTATTTTTAAATCAAAACACTATGTAAAATGAAAGCAGTGGTGGAAGTGATGGGCCTAATACTGCCAAACTGTTGATTTTTGCAAGGATGTTTTCTTCCATGCTCATGTTTGACGTTTCATCTGACTTGCTTGTATATTGTTTTGGATGCCTCACTTTCCCTGCTACAATAAAAATTTATATTTGAAAAAACAAAGGACATTTATTTATTTTTTTTTTATTTTTTTTTTTTTTTTTATTTATGTTTAATTGTCATCCTTTCCCTGCTTAAATATAAATTTATATTTGAAAAAAAAAAAAAGGAGATTTATTTATTTATTTATTTTTTATTTATGTTTAATCGTCATCCTATGATAAAAATCGTTTTTTTTTTTGTTTGTTTTTTTTTTAAATCAAAACACTATGTAAAATGAAAGAATTATGCGTTCTTACAAATATATAAAAAATATTTAGGTGTACAAAATAGTCAAAGAGTTATTGCTATGCTAACCAATGAATGCAAAAATTTGGCCTTGGCGCCTAGGTATCAATGGCATTTGGTCACTTTAAAACTTGACGGCCATTGCGCAGTACATAACAGACCCTCCGCCTTTGGCGCTGTTGTGTTGGAACCATAAAACCAGTGAAAAAAAAAAAAAAGAACAATTATTTATTTATTTTTTTTATTTATGTTTGCACAATTGTCATCCTATGATAAAAATCGATTTTTATTATTTTTCTTTTTAAATCAAAACACTATGTAAAATGAAAGCAGTGGTGGAAGTGATGGGCCTAATACTGCCAAACTGTTGATTTTTACAAGTATGTTTTCTTCCATGCTCATGTTTGACGTTTCATCTGACTTGCTTGTATATTGTTTTGGATGCCTCACTTTCCCTGCTACAATAAAAATTTATATTTGAAAAAACAAAGAACATTTTTTTTTTTTTTTTTATTTATTTATTTTTATTTATGTTTAATTGTCATCCTTTCCCTGCTTAAATAAAAATTTATATTTGAAAAAAAAAAAAAGAGATTTATTTATTTTTTATTTATGTTTAATCGTCATCCTATGATAAAAATCGTTTTTTTTTTTAATTTTTTTTTTAAATCAAAACACTATGTAAAATGAAAGCATTATGCGTTCTTACAAATATATAAAAAATATTTAGGTGTACAAATTAGTCAAAGAGTTATTGCTATGCTAACCAATGAATGCAAAAATTTGGCTTGGGCGCCTAGGCATCAATGGCATTTGGTCACTTTAAAACTGGACGGCCATCGCGCTGTACATAACAGACCCTCCGTCTTTGGCGCTGTTGTGCTGGACCCATAAAACCCGTCCGTAATAAAAATAATTTGAATGTAGCAGAAGAGAGAAGTGAGGATCCCATAGATGGCAGCAGACTCCACGCTATGCGTCACATTGCTCAGATATTTCCGGAGATTTCTAGTTTTGCAGAGTTTGTGCCGATTGCTGCTTGATAAGGAATATCCGAAGGCGGCCGCCTTACCCTTCCTTTCCCAGAAGCTTTGTTTATAGCAGGAATCCATGTGCGATCTCACAATATACACAAAGAAAGGAAATTACTTCTCTGATTGTCATATTTTCACACCTTTGTTAGCTGACACATCCCGGTAACGAGAACAGCGCAAATCCTTCTTTGTTTTCTCGCCGATTGTATTATTTTCTAGTAAAGTCGCCTCTCTCTGTACCGCCAGTCCTTTCCTCTATCAGTGTCTATATGAGACTACCATTTTCTGAGGTTGCACCTTTTTTCCCCAAGGTGGTCTCTGCTCTGTACATAGTCGGGTTGAAAAAAGACACAAGTCCATCTGACTCAACCAATAAAAAACAGTAAAGAAAACCCAACCATATAATCCCATATACACAATCCTATACCCGCCCCAACCATACATTCCCATATACACAATCCTATACCCGCCCCAACCATACAATCCCATATACACAATCCTATACCCACCCCAACCATACAATCCCATATACACAATCCTATACCCGCCCCAACCATACAATCCCATATACACAATCCTATACCCACCCCAACCATACAATCCCCTATACACAATCCTATACCCGCCCCAACCATATAATCCCATATACATAATCCTATACCCACCCCAACCATACAATCCCATATACACAATCCTATACCCACCCCAACCATACAATCCCATATACACAATCCTATACCCACCCCAGCCATACAATCCCATATACATAATCCTATACCCTCCCCAACCATACAATCCCATATACACAATCCTATACCCACCCCAGCCATACAATCCCATATACACAATCCTATACCCGCCCCAACCATACAATCCCATATACACAATCCTATACCCGCCCCAACCATACAATCCCATATACACAATCCTATACCCGCCCCAACCATACAATCCCATATACACAATCCTGTACCAGCTGTAGGCGAAAACCCCCAGCAAAGCATGATCCAATTTGCTACAGCAGGGGAAATGATTCCTTCCTGATCCCCCGAGAGGCAATCAGATATTCCCTGGATCAACTTTACCTATAAATATTATTACCCAGTTATATTATATACACCTAGGAAAGAATCCAGGACTTTAACCTCTTCCCGTCCGCATAGCCGAAAGACAGCTACAGCGTGGACCTTAATTGCCGGGAGGGCGCCCATGTACATTCTCCTGTGCATGAGCTGCCTGCACGGTCCCTGCGGGGCGTGCGTGCGCGGCTCGCTCTGTGATTAGCGAGTCAATGAGACTCGGCTGATCACAGATCTGAGTAAGGGGCCAGTCACGGCCCCTTACCACGTGATTAGCTGTCAGCCAATGACAGCCGATCGCGTGATGTAAACAGCAGCCGGCAATCAGCTTTTTTTTTTCTCCTCACGCTGTCAAGGTGAGGAGAAAAAAAAAAGCAGATCGCCACTGCTGTCAGAGGGACACCGGTCCAAAAGAGGAGAGGAGCATTTTTGCCCACCAGTGCCACCTACCAGTTCCCACCAGCACCACCTACCAGTATCCACTAGTGCCACCTATCAATGTCCACCAGTGCCACCTATCAGTGCCAGTCAGTGCCCCATCATCAGTGCTGGCTATCAGTGTCACTTACCAGTGCCTATCATTGCCCATCAGTGCCACCCATTAGTGCCACCTATTAGTTCCCACGAGTGCCACCTATCAGTGCCACCTATTAGTGCCCTTCAGTGCCACCTACCAGTGTCCTTCAGTGCAGCTCATCAGTGCCCACCGGTGCCACCCATCAGTGCCACCAATCAGTGCCCATCAGTGCCGCCTTGCCAGTGCCCATCAGTGCCGACTTATCAGTGCCTATCAGTGCAGCCTATCAGTGCCCATCAGTGCTGCCTCATCAGCACACATCAATGAAGGAGAAAAATTACCTGTTTGCAAAATTTTATAACGAACTATAAGAACTGTTTTTTTTTTTTTTCAAATTTTTCGGTCTTTTTTTGTTTGTTCAGCAAAAAATAAAAACCCCCCAGTAGTGATTAAATGCCACCAAAAGAAAGTTCTATTTATTTGAAAAAAAAAAAAAAAATGATAAAAATGTCATATGGGTACAGTGTTGCATGACCGCGCAATTTTCATTCAAAGTGCGACAGCGCTGAAAGCTGAGAATTGGCCTGGGCAGGAGGGGGGGGGGTTTAAGTGCCCAGTAGGCAAGTGGTTACAGCAATCTAGTGAACTGGCCAGAACCACCTCTGGAGGGAGTCTATTCCACATTTTCACAGCTCTTACTGTGAAGAAACCTTTCCGT
Organism: Pelophylax lessonae; assembly: GCF_965119305.1. Taxonomy (NCBI): domain Eukaryota; kingdom Metazoa; phylum Chordata; class Amphibia; order Anura; family Ranidae; genus Pelophylax; species Pelophylax lessonae. The sequence goes on from NC_138774.1 coordinate 8,839,167, forward strand.
ATTTGGAGACAAAATCTGTTCTCTAGACGTAAAGAGTGCCCCCTTGTCCTCTGCGGTGACCTTAAAGTGAACAACTCACGAGGGTCAGGGTTTTTTTTATATGCTTTAAACCCCCTTATGGCATCTATACTGCATGATTGGGTGATTTTCTGATTGGTTCTGGCTTTGTTTCGGGGAGAATTCACTCTCTTTGGGAGAAGCCAGGACTGGTTGTCCCTCCCTATGCCTTTGTACAATTCAGTTTGGGCTCTTCAAATGCAAGAACAAAATCTTCCTGCAGACTCTTTGAACTTCTTGAACCAATGATATTTTTCCCTAGCATTCAGAGTGCATGGGATCACAAATACAATTCGTATTTTGGTGTATCACTATTATTATTATTATTCCCTTGGAATGCATTTCACTTTTATGTTCTTTGCTTTCAGGACCCAGCGCTGCAGACCAAGGCTGACCAGACTTGGTCCCATCCAGTGAAGGGATACCCAGCATAAACCACTCAGCCTACTGTGTATGTAATGTTGCTTATTCTCCTAAATATTGATTCTTGTTTCTTTTTGTGCGTGTGTGTATATATATATATATATATATATATACATTTATTTGTTTATTTTTTACTAGTCATGGCGGCGATTAGCGACTTATACCAGGGCTGCACTACTGCGGCGGGCAGTCGGACACTAACTGACACTTTTGACACTTTTTGGCAACCAGTGACACTTATACAGTAATTAGTGCTAAAAATATGCACTGTCACTGTACTAATGACACTGGCTGGGAAGGGGTTAACATCAGGGAAGATCAAGGGGTTAACTGTGTGCCTATCCAGTGTTTGAGTACTGTGGGGGGGGGGGTGCTTTTACTAGGGGAAGGCATGGGTCATTGTCCCTGCTTTGCAGGAACACAGGATCAATGCCTTCCCTACTGACAGAACGGTGATCTGCCTTGTTTACATAGACAAATCATCCTGGACATCGTGTCTGCGGTACCCGCCGCTGGGATCCCACTGTGACATGCGCACCCCATACCCTAAAATGTAGAATCAAATACTAGATACGTGATCCAGCACAGCCGTGCCACTTTGTTGCCGTATATCTAAGTTAAACGGTTGGCAATTGGTTAAAGCGGAGTTCCAGTCTGGGGGAAAAAAAAATGAAAAGTCAGCAGCTACAGATACTGTACAAATCCTGTAGCTGCTGACTTTTAATAGAAGGACGCTTACTGGCCAGGGATCCCGCAATGTTGGCACCCTAAGCCAATTCGTCCATTGGCCTCGGGTGCAGGCACCGGCATGGCATGTAAGGCTTCACTGCCGGTTACCTACTGCGCATGCACGAGTCATGCTGTGCTTTCTGAATGGTCCCGCCGTCTTCTGAGACACACACTTGCTGAGCCTTGGCGCCAATAGAGCTGTGCTGAGTGTGTGCACCCCATGCGTGCTCATGATGGCTAACAGTGTTTTCCGATCATGTGACAGCCAATCACAACAGTCACATGGTCAAAAGCCCCGCCCTGCCTCCCGGCATTCTAAAGCCCTCAAAGGAGTGAAGGAAGCTGGCGCGGGGGGGGGGGGGGAGTCTTCAAGCTATGGCCCCCTAGTTGTTCAGGAACTACAATTCCCATCATGCCTTGTCATGCTTGTGAATGTCAGAGTTTTACAATGCCTCATGGGACATGTAGTTCTGCAACAGCTGGAGGGCAGTAGTTTGAAGATCTTAGAGACAGAACCTGCCACAATTGATCACGTTCTGCATGTATGAAGATACAAGAATATGGACTAATTTAAAAATGCACCTCTGCACCTCCCAGCATCCTCTGTATTCTCCAGCATACCTCAACACCCCCCAGCACATCTATGTACTCTACCGCACATCTCTGCACCCCCCACACCTCCATACCCTAGGGTAACCAGACGTCCCCTGACTGAGGACCACTGGTGGCTGGTGTATATGGGGCGCAGGAGCGCCGCCCCCCCCCTATCCATGCGTCCGGCCCCCTAATCTACATGCGGGGCGCCGGACGCATGGAGTTCAATTGGGCTTTTTTTTTTTTTAACCATGTGACCAGAGCCAGAGGCTCTCACAGGCTAAAAAAACAGTGGGCTTGAGGCGCAGAGCACTGCTTCAGAGCCGACCCAGTTGTGTGACAATATCGATTGAAAATTCGCTATTGTCACACGGATCCTCCTCCTGGCCAATCAGGAAGCAGGTTTTGAGACCCGTTTCCCGATTGGCTGAAAGGACAAGCCATGCCATTGGGCATGGAGGAGGAGGGAGGAGACACAGAAGACGGGGAAAAAGCCGAAGCCGCCGCCGCCTGCTGCTGCATCCAGGCAGGGTGAGTAAAGTGAGGTGGGGGGTCCTGTCCTGTCTCCCCTGTCCTGTCTCCCCTCTCTCCTGTCTCGCTGTGGTCCGGGGGGGTATGGTGTGTGGCCTGGTGTGGTCCTGGGGGGGGGGTATGGTGCGGTCCGTCTGCTGCCCCCCCAGCCCATGGAGCACCAGCCGCCACTGCTGAGGACACTGTCCCCGGTTTTGTCCCCGAATGGGATTTGAACAGGGATTGGGCAATTTCAAAGACAGTCAGTGCAGAATTAAAAAAAAAAAAAATGTCAATTATCTGTACCCCTCTCTGATGATCATGCGCTGGTTGAAGCAGCAGTGGCGTCAATAGGGGGTGCCAGAGGGGGCCATGCCCCCCCAACATATTACTGTGCCCCCCCATGTGCCCCCTCAACAGGATCCCGGCCCCCTCCTGCTCTGGGATGGTGGGTCGGTAAGCCCAGATTGCGGGATCCCGACCCGCCATCCCTCAACATCACTTACTCTGCCTGTAACAGGCTACATTAGTGATACAGGAAGCATCGGCTCTGCTCTCTACTGCAGCCGCATGCTTCCTCTAGCGCTGCACTCTGTTGGTGTTTCAGAGGAGCCAATAGTAACTAGCAGTAGTACCAGCCAGCAGAACCCAGCAGCAGTAGCAGCCAGCAGTACTCAGCCAGCAGTACCAGCCAGAAGTTCCAGGATGCATTAACAGCCAGAAGTACCCACCAGCAGTACCAGTCAGCAGTACCCACCAGCATTACCAGCCAACAGTACCAGCCGGCAGTACCTGCCAGCACTAACAGCCAGCAGTACCCAGCAGCAGTACCTACCAGCAGTATCAGCCAGCAGTACCCACCAGCAGTACCCACCAGCAGTACCCACCAGCTGTATAGTCAGCAGTACCTACCAGCAGTACCAGCCCTGGAGGACAGCCAGCAGCAGCCACCAGCAGCCACCAGCCATACCCGCCTGGGGGACAGCAGCAGCCAGCGATACCTGCAGGAATCCTGAGGAAGAAGTGAAGATTGAGGTCCGTTGAGATGCAGGTAAACCACAGTGCATCCTTGTGAAAGCAGCCTTTGGACCCTTTCACACGATCGGTCCGATCAGGTCCGCCTGTCTGTTTTTCAAGTGGACCCAATCCGACCCTCCATTCACCTCTATAGAGCGGCAGATGTAAATGGACTTGTGCCTGTTTACAACCGCCTATCTCCAAACCGATCCACTTAAAAAAATGGAAGGGGATCTGTCCCCTTCTGTCTGGGCGGATCTTATCAGAGGGCCGCGGACTGTGTCCATGTCTGCTCTGCATATGCTGAGTGGACATGGACCTATGATCTCCCTGCTCCACTCATTGTGGCCCGTGACCGGTTACCAAGTGGCCCTCGCTCCTCAAAAGGTTGGGCATCCCTGCTGTAGGAGCAAGAGGTGCACTGTAGCGGCCTTCCCCCTTAGTTTCGCCACAGTGTGTGGTGGAGGGAAGGAGTCCTGGATGGAGAGGTGCGCTGTACTGTAGCGCATCAGGAGACCCATGGGGAAATAATAAAGATCTCCTGTCGTGGCTGGCCTTAACACTTTCATGACTGTGGTTGGCAGGTCTCACTATTCTTCCTTACCTCCTCTGCGCTGAGAGCATGGCATCAATACTAGGCTTTATTACGGTGGAAACTGGCACCAATACTAGGTTTAATACTGTGTAAACTGGCATCAATACTATGCTTTATTACTGCATAAACTGGCACCAATACTATGCTTTATTACTGCGTAAACTGGCACCATTACTAGTGGTTATTACTGTGTAAACTGGCACCATTACTAGTGGTTATTACTGCGTAAACTGGCACCAATACTAAGAGCTATTACTGTGTAAAAAATAGTAAAAACTATAATTAAAAATAAAAAAAACTACCAACACCGTCCTCTGCCCTACTGACAAAGTCCACTGCTCTAGTGACTGACACTGTCCACTGCCCTACTGACACTAAACTCTCCCTTACTGACATCGCCCACTACTCTTCTGATACTGTCACCTGCCATACTGTCACCAACCTCTGCCCTACTGATATTGTCCACTGCTCTACTGACACTGTCCACTGATCTACTGACACCGTCCTCTGATCTACTGACACCATCCACTGCCTTACTGACACCATATTGACCCCTTCCACTGCTCTACTGATACCATCCACTGATCTACTGACACCGTCCTCTGATCTACAGACACCATCCACTGCCCTACTGACACCATCTTCTCCCCTATTTACCCTTTCCACTGCTATACTGATACCGCCCACTGGTATACTGATACCGCCCACTGGTATACTGGCACCAATCTCTGCCTTATTGACACTGTCCACCCATCATCCACTACCCAACATAAGCTGTCCACACACTATCCACTGCCCTATTGACACTGTCCACACACCGTCCACTGCTCTACTGAGTGACACTGTCCATTGCTCTACTGAGTGACACTGTCCACTGATTTACTGAGTGACACCGTCCACTGATCTACTGAGTGACACTGTCCACTGATCTACTGAGTGACACCGTCCACTGATATACTGAGTGACACTGTCCACTGCTATACTGAGTGACACTGTCCACTGTTATACTGAGTGACACTGTCCACTGATCTACTGAGTGACACCGTCCACTGATCTACTGAGTGACACTGTCCACTGATCTACTGAGTGACACCGTCCACTGATCTACTGAGTGACACTGTCCACTGATCTACTGAGTGACACTGTCCACTGATCTACTGAGTGACACCGTCCACTGATATACTGAGTGACACTGTCCACTGCTATACTGAGTGACACCGTCCACTGATTTACTGAGTTACACCGTCCACTGATCTACTGAGTGACACTGTCCACTGCTATACTGAGTGACACTGTCCACTGATCTACTGAGTGACACCGTCCACTGATCTACTGAGTGACACTGTCCACTGATCTACTGAGTGACACCGTCCACTGATATACTGAGTGACACTGTCCACTGATCTACTGAGTGACACCGTCCACTGATCTACTGAGTGACACTGTCCACTGATCTACTGAGTGACACCGTCCACTGATATACTGAGTGACACTGTCCACTGATCTACTGAGTGACACTCTCCACTGATCTACTGAGTTACACCGTCCACTGATCTACTGAATGACACTGTCCACTGATCTACTGAGTGACACCGTCCACTGATCTACTGAGTGACACTCTCCACTGATCTACTGAGTGACACCGTCCACTGATCTACTGAGTGACACTCTCCACTGATCTACTGAATGACACCGTCCACTGATCTACTGAGTGACACTCTCCACTGATCTACTGAATGACACCGTCCACTGATCTACTGAGTGACACTCTCCACTGATATACTGAGTAACACTGTCCACTGATCTACTGAATGACACTGTCCACTGATCTACTGAGTGACACTCTCCACTGAGTGACACCGTCCACTGATCTACTGAGTGACACTCTCCACTGATCTACTGAGTGACACCGTCCACTGATCTACTGAGTGACACTCTCCACTGATCTACTGAATGACACCGTCCACTGATCTACTGAGTGACACTCTCCACTGATCCACTGAGTAACACTGTCCACTGATCTACTGAATGACACTGTCCACTGATCTACTGAGTGACACCGTCCACTGATCTACTGAGTGACACTCTCCACTGAGTGACACCGTCCACTGATCTACTGAGTGACACCGTCCACTGATCTACTGAGTGACACTCTCCACTGATCTACTGAGTGACACTCTCCACTGCTCTACTGAGTGACACTGTCCACTGATCTACTGAGTGACACTCTCCACTGGTCTACTGAGTGACACGGTCAACTTAAAAGGTAAGCCAAGTTCATGTTTTTACAGTGACATTTGCTATAGTAATCTTAGTCTATTTTATAGGTATATACTGTATAATGATGCCCCTTTAAGCCCCTCCAACTTTTAACGCAATTTGGTATGCCACACATGCCACATTGCTGCTCTCCTTGGGGCACCCAAAGGTGTCCCAGGTCTTTTATAATCCTATAGTGTACACTACAAAAAAATAAAAATTGGTGTGTGCCGCTAAAGTGTTTGGGATTGGCTTAACGAAAAGGTGGCAACCCTAGCCGCCACGCCAGAAGAAAGCAGCAGCACCTTATGTGCTGCCGGTAAGAAAGAAGAGCACACAGAAGCAGGCCTTAATAAAGATCAGCTTCTTGACTCACTTCTTCTTTCCTAGTGGCACCCGTCCAAATCCACTACAGAAGTGAAAAATCACTATTACCAAAACATTTATTATTATTACTATCCTATAGCTTATCTACGTATTTATTACGCTTCCTTCCCTTGACAGGGGGCTCAGAGTGTATGGATGAAGAACTTCTCTCTGCGGTGGGGGGTGCCGAACTAGGCCTTTCCCCCAGGTAAAAGAATGTCTAGCTTCACCACTGCCAGTGACCAATCCAGACTGTCCAGCACGGTCTCCAACCAGGGGCTAACTGGCAACTTTTGACCCAGAGGGCAAGTTCGAACCAGAGAACCATGGTGCAGTGATTCGGCCCCCCTCCCACTCCCCCTCTTCCCGGTCTCCTCCTGACCCCCATTCAAAGCTGAAGCTCCACTCCAAGTACTCTCTACTCACCGGGCAAATCCGGGTTCCCGACCTGGCCAGCAGGGGGTGGTTCGGGGAAGCTGGGAAAGCTTGGTTGTGGCTAGCTAGGGGCGGAGAGTCTCCAGTGGGGCATGGAACTGGCCTCTGCTTGGACACAGTTTACACCATCCATGCTGGGGGAGGAGGCCTGCGCTCTGTCCTTGCCTTCATCCCGCGTTCAGTAGGTCAGCGGTGGGGACTTTTTACTTCTCTTCTCTGGAAATCCTTTAGGCATGTCAGTGGCAGGAATGGTTCAGCCTTTTTGTGGGGCATCAGAGCTGCCACGGGGGGCAATTGCCTCCCTGCCCCCTGGCCTAGTTCTCCCCTGTCTCCAACACATGCTTACTACAGTGTGTGGCCATCCACTTGTGTGATTGAAGTCGCCTTGCACCCATGACGCACTGATCCCAGGAGCAATCCTCTTGCATAAAGTAGTAGAAATGCTCTGCAGGCTTCGTTGCATAAATAGTGTTGAGCGAACACGGACTGTATTATTCGTGTCCGTACCGAATAATTGGATTTTTGTTACTGGAACACGGACCCAAAAACTTTACTGTATGTTCGGGTTTAAAATCCGTGTTCGGTCATTTTATTTCCTGTTTTGTATGTAATGGCGTGCTTTTAATGGCGGGCTTTCAACAGCCAATCAACAAGCGTTTAACTGGTGTGCCTTAAGCCATCCCTACTAATGTATTAGTAGCTGTGCCATCTGAAGCATGTGACCATGTCTTTATAAGTTCGAGAGCCCCAGCGCGCTGCGTCATTCTGCTGTAGTTTAGGGAGAGAGCACACATACGTGCTGGCTGCTGATTAGGGACAGACAGTGAAAAATTGTATTGTGTCCGAAAAGAATGCAGGGACAGGTCGGAGTGTAGGCAGGGACAGTTATTTGAGCATATTAGGGACAGGCTGGAGCGAGTAGGCAGGGACAGAACAATCGTCCGTTAGCGATCTACATTGATTTTGCTGTGTGGGGGGTGGTGCACTGAACAATCTTTTGGCCCTCACTTGAGCCCACTGAGGAGGAGGGAGAAAAACATATATTTTTATCAGTCAGTTGTGTGCAGCGTTCATCAGCTATATTTTACTACAAGTTAAAGGGGAATTTTTTTTTTTCCCCCTTCATAGCCTGCTTGCTGCTGACTCTGAGCTGACCATGACATAAGACATTGCTGTGTTGTTCACATGTGCTATTGAGTGATTTTCAATTTTATACACTTTTTCTATTCCACTATTCAATATACACCCTTTTGGGTTAAAAAAAATTAAATTGTGGCATAGTCTGTACTAATCTATTTAAAAATTACAAACTTAAAGGGGAATTTTCTTTTTTTTCCCCTTCATAGCCTGCTGCAGAACTGACCGTGACATAAAACATAAGACACTGCTGTGTTCACATGTGCTATTGAAAAATCACCAATTTTATATCATATTTTCTATTCCGCTATTCAATCTACACCCTTTGGGGTAAAAAGAATAAAATTGCGGCATAGTCTGTATCGGTACGTGTGAGATACACCTTCCAAATTTTTGGGGCGCATTTTCCACCGCCGAGGATTGTAGGGTGCTTCAGTTTGCCTCCTGTTCCGAACTCCTCCTACTCCTCATCCTGCCTTTAGGGTACAAAAAATAGTAATCGGGGCCTAGTCTGGGTCTGTACGTGTGAGATAGATACACCTTTTGATATCATATTTTCTATTCCGCTATTCAATCTACACCCTTTGGGGTAAAAACAATTAAATTGCGGCATAGTCTGTATCGGTACGTGTGAGATACACCTTCCAAATTTTTGGGGCGCATCTTCCACCGCCGAGGATTGCAGGGTGCTTCAGTTTGCGTCCTGCCTGTTCCGAACTCCTCCTACTCCTCATCCTGCCTTTAGGGTACAAAAAATTGTGATTGGGGCCTAGTCTGGGTTTTGTACGTGTGAGATACACCTTTTTGTATCATATTTTCTATTCCGCTATTCAATCTACACCCTTTGGGGTAAAAATAATTAAATTGCGGCATAGTCTGTATCGGTACGTGTGAGATACACCTTTCCAATTTTTGGGGCGCATCTTCCACCGCCGAGGATTGCAGGGTGCTTCAGTTCGCCTCCTGCCTGTTCCGAACTCCTCCTACTCCCTCATCCTGCCTTTAGGGTACAAAAAATTGTAATTGGGGCCTAGTCTGGGTTTGTACGTGTGAGATAGATACACCTTTTTATATCATATTTTCTATTCCGCTATTCAATCTACACCATTTGGGGTAAAAACAATTAAATTGCCGCATAGTCTGTATCGGTACGTGTGAGATACACCTTCCAAATTTTTGGGGCGCATCTTCCACCGCCGAGGATTGCAGGGTGCTTCAGTTTGCCTCCTGTTCCGAACTCCTCCTACTCCTCATCCTGCCTTTAGGGTACAAAAAATTGTAATCGGGGCCTAGTCTGTGTTTGTACGTGTGAGATACACCGTTTTATAAATTTTTTTCTATTCCGCTATTCAATATACACCCTTTTGGGGTGAAAAAAATTAACCACTTAACGTCTAGCCACGTAGACCTACGTCGGCTGACTTTGCGGGGTTATACCGGGATGATGCCTCTAGCTAGAGGCATCATCCCGGTACCGTGGTTTGAAGCCGACGGTCGGCTTTCCGTCGGTAACGACCGATGCGGCTCGGGAGCTGCTCAATCGTTACCCTGGGGGGCGGGAGGGGACGTCCCCCCTCCTGCCGCCTTCCGTGGCTTTGCTCGGGGCTCCCGTCCCACCGGGAGCCCCGAGCACCCAGCCGGCTTGTCCGCTCCGGCATCGGGTCTCCCATGACGTAACCCGGAGGCGGCGTCCATGACGTCACTTCCGGGTTACTGTGCTGCAAAAGGCGGCAGATTTGAAAAACGGCTGTATGCAAAAATGCCATTTTTGGCGTTTTGCATACAGGGAAGTGTAGTGGAGGGGTCTAGGGTCTTTTAGACCCTCGATCCCTCCATAAAGTGTACCTGTCACTGCATATTGGTGTCACAAGGGATGTTTACATTGCTTGTGACAGCAATAAAAGTGATCATATTTTTATTTTTTTTTTAAAAACCTGTAATAAAGTTAAAAAAAAAGAAAAAATAAATAGGAAAAAAAAATAAAAAATTTAGCCGCCCCCGTCACCGTTAGCTCGCGCACAAAAAAAACGTATACGCAAGTCGAGCCGCGAATGAAATCGCTGTTCAAACCACACATGTGAGGTATTGCTGCGATCACCAGAGTGTGGGCAATAATTTAAAAAAAAGAGCTACACTCTAACTCTAAACTGGTAACCGTTAAATACATTTAAAGCGTCGCAGATTGAGATCTCTATTGACCGCAGTTTGTCGCCATCCCACGGGGGGGGCGCAATTTTAAACCATAACATGTTGGGTATCTATTTACTCGGCGTGACATCATCTTTCAAAATATACAAAACAAAATGGGCTAACTTTACTGTTTAGTATTTTTTAAATGCAGTGAAATGTGATTTTTCAAATTTTTTCCAAAAAAATGGCGTTTTAAAGACCGCTGCGCAAATACCGCGTGACAAAAAATTTTGCAATGACCTACATTTTATTCTCCAGAGTCTTTGCTAAAAAAATATATATAATGTTTGGGGGTTCTAAGTAGTTTTCTAGAAAACAATACTGATTTAACTTGTAAACAAAAAGTGTCAAAAATAGGCTTAGTGTTAAAGTGGTTAAATTACGGCATAGTCTGTATCGGTACATGTGAGATACACCTTTTAAATTTGTTTGGCGCATCTCCTTCCACCGCCGAGGATTGCAGGGCGCTTCAGTTTGCCTCCTGTTCCAAACCCCTCCTACTCCACTTCCTCATCCTCATCCTCCCTTTAGGGTACAAAAAATTGTAATAGGGGCCTAGTCTGTGTTTGTACGTGTGAGATACACCGTTTTATAAAATTTTTTCTATTCCGCTATTCAATATACACCCTTCTGGGGTGAAAAAAATTAAATTACGGCATAGTCTGTATCGGTACGTGTGAGATACACCTTTTAAATTTGTTTGGCGCATCTCCTTCCACCGCCAAGGATTGCAGGGCGCTTCAGTTTGCCTCCTGTTCCGAACTCCTCCTACTCCTCTTCCTCATCCTCCCTTTAGGGTACAAAAAATTGTAATCAGGGCCTAGTCTGTGTTTGTACGTGTGAGATACACCGTTTTATATCCTTTTTTCTATTCCGCTATTCAATATACACCCTTTTGGGGTAAAAAAAATTAAATTGCGGCATAGTTTGCATATTTGACTGTGAGATACACCCGTGCGATACCTTCTCAACCTGAGCACAACCTGCATGATTAGGCATCTAAGTGCAAAGCACTAGCTTCAGTGGAGTAGACACCTTCAAAACCAAGAAAGGTCTCTGGCTCCTCCTGCTTCCTCTTCTGCTGCAGTCTCGGCCTCTTCATCCACCTCTGTAGTGATACCGGCACCTGCCACCCCGCAAACAGACGATCTGTCAGCAACACCACCACCTGGGTCACCAACCATCTCCACAATGTCCTGTGGAAGCGTTCAGCTTTCCATCTCCCAAACACTTCAGAGGAAGAGGAAGTACCCCCCTACCCACCCGCGATTCCTGGCCCTGAATGCCAGCATTTTAAAATTCTTGGCCTTTGAAATGCTGTCATTCCGTCTGGTGGAGACGCACAGTTTTAAAAGCCTTATGTCGGTGGCTGTCCCACAGTACGTCGTGCCCAGCCGCCACTACTTTTCCAGGCAAGCCATACCTTCCCTGCACAACCAAGTGGGGAAAAAAATCAGGTGTGCACTGCGCAACGCCATCTGTGGCAAGGTCCACCTAACTACCGATACGTGGACCAGTAAGCACGGTCAGGGGCGTTATATCTCCCTAACGGCACACTGGGTAAATGCAGTGGCGGATGGGCCTGAGGCGGATAGCAATTTGGCGCATGTCCTTCCACCACCGAGGATTGCAGGGCGCTTCAGTTTGCCTCCTGTTCCTAACTCCTCCTACTCCGCTTCCTCATCCTCTACCGCCTCTTCATCCGGTCAGCGTAACACCTTCACCACCAACTTCAGCACGGCCAGGGGTAAACGACAGCAGGCAGTTTTAAAACTTGCCTGTTTGGGGGAAAAACCACACACCGCGCAGGAGTTGTGGAGGAGCATGAAACAGCAGACAAATGAGTGGTAACTGCCAGCGAGCCTCAAGCCCGGCCTGGTGGTGTACGATAACGGGCGAAATCTCAAAGCAGCTCTGGGCCTAGCCGGTTTGACGCACATCCCTTGCTGAATGTGCTGAATTTGGTGGTGCAGAGGTTCCTTAAAAATTACCCCGATATGTCAGAGCTGCTGCATAAAGTGCGGGCCGTCTGTGCGCACTTTCGGCGTTCTCACCCTGCTGCTGCTCGCCTGTCAGCGCTGCAGCGTAACTTCGGCCTTCCCGCTCACCGCCTCATATGTGACGTGCCCACAAGGTGGAACTCCACCTTGCACATGCTGGAAAGACGTGAAGTTCCAGCTGCAGCACGCACACGTGAGTCGCTCTGCGGAACAGCACCACTTCACCACCAATAACTGGGCCTCCATGCGAGACCTGTGTGCCTTGTTGCGCTGTTTTGAGTACTCCACCAACATGGCCAGTGCCGATGACGCCGTTGTCAGCTTAACTATCCCACTTCTATGCCTCCTTCAAAAAACGATTTGGGCGATGATGGAAGAGGATGTGGCACAGGATAAGGTGGAGGAGGAGGAGGATGAAGAGGTAACATTTCCAAGGCTTTCAGGGCAGTCATTCGCAAGTGGTTCGAGGGTGGGTCCCTGCACCCACAAACGCCAGGGACACAATTGTCCAGCAGGGGCACAGTTCTGGAGGATGAGGAAGAGGAGATGGAGGAGGACATAGAACCATGTTCACAGCAGGGTGGCACCCAGGCCAGCTCATGGCCATCACTGGTGCGTGGCTGGGGGGATACAGAGGACACAGACAATACACCTCACACAGAGGACAGCCTTTCGTTGCCTCTGGGCAGCCTGGCACACATGAGCGATTACATGCTGCAGTGTCTCCACAATGACCGCCGAGTTGCCCACATTCTAACTTGTGCTGATTACTGGGTGGCCACGCTGCTGGATCCCCGTTACAAGGACAACGTACCGTCCTTAATTCACTCACTGGAGCGTGATTGCAAGATGCGCGAGTACAAGAGCACGCTGGTAGACGCGATGCCGCTGGCATTCCCACCTGACAGCGGGGCCACAGTGGAAGCACAAGGCCAAGGCAGAGGAGGAGGAGGAAGAGGTCGCCAACGCAACCAGGGCACCGCCAGCACCTCAGAAGGCGGGGTTAGCATGGCCGAAATGTGGAAAAGCTTTGTCAGCACGCCACAACAAACAGCAGCACCAGCAGCTCATATGGAACGTCTTAGCAGGAGGCAGCATTTCACCAACATGGTGGAGCAGTATGTGTGCACACGCCTACACGTAGTGAATGACGGGTCTGCCCCCTTCAACTTCTGGGTCTCCAAATTGGGCACATGGCCTGAGCTTGCCCTTTACGCCTTGGAGGTGCTGGAGTGCCCTGCAGCCAGTGTAATATCTGAATGGTATTTAGTACGGCTGGGGGCGTTATCACAGACAAGCGCAGCCGCCTGTCCAGAGACAATGTGGACAAGCTCACGTTCATTAAAATGAACCAGGCATGGATCCCACAGGACTTTTCCGTACCTTGTGCAGAATAGAGATGGATACTGACCTTACCCAGCCATTGTTCTATTTTTGATCTTTCTCACTCTTTTGGGGTGTACCCTAATTTAAAATAACTGAAAAAAGCAGTGTTGGCTACCTCGTCCCCCTCCACCGCCGCTTCCACCTACACCGCCACATCCACATCCACCGCCACCTCAACCTCCCTCCTACTCCATATGGGCCTCGTCCTTCACAGATGAAGAAAATTGTTTTATTTTTCTGTTTTTTTTTTGTTGTTTTAAGTTATTTCCCTATCCACATTTGTTTGCAGAGCACTTGCCATGCTCTTATTTACGTTTTGCTGCCATTTGCAGCACTCTAGCCCTTTCCATTGGTGTTTTAGAGCCATTTTAGTGCCTGAAAGTTGGGGTTTCAATGGGGTTCGGTGTCCGGGTAAAGTTCAGAAAAAGTCTGGGACACGACTTTTTTTTCAAGTTCAGCCGAACCCGCCGAACACGGACATCCAGGAGTTCGCTCAACTCTATGCATAAAATAATAAATCCCTATTAATCATGAGACTAGTGTTGCTACATTTTTTTTTATTTTATTTTACTTTTTTTTTTACAAAAAGTGAACAAAGCCTTAAGGAATGTTGCGAAGTTCCATCAGACAGTTTGGTCTCTCCCTTCCTCCTCCGGGACTTTTAATGTGAAGACCCGACACTGTTATTTTGAATTTGACAAAAAGAAGAAGTTATTCATGATCCTTTTTTCTCTGCTGTGAAATTGGTATAGGAAATCAATGGCTCATGAGGCAAAAACAGTCCGCGTCCTATTAATCACCGCCATAGATTTCATTGTTATAAATTTAATACAGATATAATGAAAACAAAGCAAACAGCACTTTGTCAATGTATTTATGGGCAAAGCAAAATCCAATAACGTCGCGGGAGAAAGGGCGACGAGTCCGAACAAAGGGCAACTGAAAGCTCGCGGCCAGGAAAAGGGAAGGTTGGCGATCTATCAATTCGGTCTGTGACAAAAGTTTTCAGAAGTCGCTTCTTCCCACACAGGTTTATTACAGTGATGACGCGTGCTGAAAGTGGCGGCTCACCATTTCGGTTTAACATAGACGTCATTTATTTGCTCTTTTGAAAATGAATGCCAAGGAGCTTTGCCCTTGGAAGATTTACCCCCCCCCCCCCCTTCATGATCAGTCCCTTTTTTGCTTTTTGGCACTGTGCTAGACAAATGATGGCGGGGTGACTCTTGTTTTAGAACAATGTCATATGACGGCGCCCAGATTAGCCACGATCACACGCGTGCGGCTCTTTACCCATGTGATCGGCTGTGTCCAATCACAGCCGGTCACATCTAAACAAGGAAATACCATTTATTGGCTCTCCTCGCCTCACACTGACAGAGTGCGAGGTGAGGAGAGCCGATCAGCGGCATCTCCTCAAAGGGGAGATACAGTATCTCACAAAAGTAAGTACACCCCTCAGATTTTTGTAAATATTTTATTCTATCTTTTCATGTGACAACACTGAAGAAATGACACTTTGCTACAATGTTAAGTAGTGAGTGTACAGCTTGTATAACAGTGTAAATTTGCTGTCCCCCCAAGTTGAGGGATCTTGCCACGGCCTGTGCATTGAAGAGGGCCGATATATTTTTACTGGAAGAGGCTGGCGTGGACCGTGACTGTCTGCTCTGTGATCCGTGGCGGAGAATTCGGCCCATTGCCGTGTTTAAGGGAGACCGGTAAGCTTAGTAGGGCTGAAGGTTCACGGAGCTCTCTTAATGTGCTTCCATCCGCCGCGCTGTCCAAGCCACGCCCCCCAATAATTTATATATACACATATAATATATATATATATATATATATATATATATATATATACATATATATACAGTATATATATATATATATATATATATATATATATACATATATATATATATATATATATATATTTACACACACACATATATAATTATTATATTTTTTATTTATACAGTATCTCACAAAAGTGAGTACACCTCTCACATTTTTGTAAAAATGTTATTATATCTTTTCATGTGACAACACTGAAGAAATGACACTTTGCTACAATGTAAAGTAGTGAGTGTACAGCTTGTATAACAGTGTAAATTTGCTGTCCCCTCAAAATAACTCAACACACGGCCATTAATGTCTAAACTGCTGGCAACAAAAGTGAGTACACCCCAAAGTTAAATTATGTCCAAATTGGGCCCAAAGTGTTAATATTTTGTGTGGCCACCATTATTTTCCAGCACTGCCTTACCCCTTTTGGGCATGGAAATCACCAGAGCTTCACAGGTTGCCACTGGAGTCCTCTTCCACTCCTCCATGATGACATCACAGAGCTGGTGGATGTTAGAGACCTTGCGCTCCTCCACCTTCCGTTTGAGGATGTCTCACAGATGCTCAATAGGGTTTAGGTCTGGAGACATGCTTGGCCAGTCCATCACCTTTACCCTCAGCTTCTTTAGCAAGGCAGTGGTCATCTTGGAGGTGTGTTTGGGGTTGTTATCATGTTGGAATACTGCCCTGCGGCCCAGTCTCTGAAGGGAGGGGATCATTGCTCTGCTTCAGTATGTCACAGTACATGTTGGCATTCATGGTTCCCTCAATGAACTGTAGCTCCCCAGTGCCAGCAGCACTCATGCAGCCCCAGACCATGACACTCCCACCACCATGCTTGACTGTAGGCAAGTCACAGTTGGCTTTGTACTCCTCACCTGGTTGCCACCACAGACGTTTGACACCATCTGAACCAAATACCTTTATCTTGGTTTTATCAGACCACAGGAGATGGTTCCAGTAATCCATGTCCTTAGTCTGCTTGTCTTCAGCAAACTGTTTGCGGGCTTTCATGTGCATCATCTTTGGAAGAGGCCTCCTTCTGGGATGACAGCCATGCAGACCAATTTGATGCATTGGGCGGCGTATGGTCTGAGCACTGACAGGCTGACCCCCCCCCCCTTCAGCCTCTGCAGCAATGCTGGCAGCACTCATATGTCTATTTCCCAAAGATAACTTCTGGATATGACACTGAGCACGTGCACTAAACTTCTTTGGTCGACCATGGCGAGGCCTGTTCTGAATGAAATTGTATAGGCAATCATGGCACTGATCACAATGCAGCCCCAAATGTGCCCATCAATGACACCAGTCTGTGCCCATCAGTGACACCACTCTTTGACCATCGGTAACACCAGTCTGTGCCCATCAGTGGGGCCAATCAGTGCTGCCTTTCAGTGCCCATCAGTGCCACCCATCAGTGCCTATCAATCCTGCCCAATACTGCATATCAGTGCCCATCAGTGCTGACTATCAGTGCCATCTATCAGTGCCCATCAGTGCCACCTATCAGTGCTCCTTAGTGCCTCCTATTAGTGCCCATCAGTGCTGCACATCAGTTTCACCTATCAGTGCCCATCAGTGCAGCCTCATCAGCGCACATCAGTGAAGGAGACAAATTACTTACAATATTTTCCAACGGAAACAAAGAAAAACTTTTCTTTTTTTTTCAGTGGGTGCCGGAGGTCAATCATTGACCGGCATCCACTGATCGGCTTGTGCTGTGAGTAATGCCAGCACGGTGGCGGCGCACGCTTGTGCCCCCTGCCCGGAGGTGCTGGATCACGTACTAGAAACATGATCCAGAACAGGAAAGCCGCTCGGCCACCATACTCCTACGTGAGGTGGTTGGTAAGCGGATAAAAGTGTAAATGAAAAAATTGCACCAGATCAACTCCTTTGTCAAATTATATATTGTATATATGGTTAAAGGAAAGAGGATTCACCTCTAAATATTTTGATGAATCCTTTAATTGGGAAAAATAAATATTCATATCTGGGCCAATCCCTACAGCTTGGTGCTCTCATCCTTTCTCATCATACAAGTTGACTCCCCCAGAAACCCCATTGGGGCTATTCTGGGCAATAGTGAGCCACTACATTATAACAATCGTTCTATATAATTAGAACTACTAGGGATAAGAAAGCCAAGCAAAGTTGAAACGGCAGGAGGTTTGGCAAATCCAGGGGGAAGTCTGAGCTCTCATTCTTTCTCACCATACAAGTTGACTCCCCAGAAACCCAATTGGGTTTGCACCGGGTAATGAGCCGCCACATTATAACAATCGTTCTATATAATTTGAACTACTAGAGATAAGAAAACTGAACGAAGTTGGGTTCTCAGGAGATTTGGAAAGTCCAGTGGGAAGTCTTTGAACACTGAACATGACACTTAACTCTTCTGACGTCTAAGGGCTCCTTCACACTTGCTGTGGCCCTCGTTAGGTTCCTACAGCTGGGGGCTCCCATCCTTTCTCATCATACAAGTTGACTCCCTCCGAAACCCCATTGGGGCTGCACTGGGGTATAGAGAGCAGCCACACTATAACAATCATTCTATACAATTAGAACTTCTAGGGATACAAAGACCAAGTGAAGTTGGGTTCAGGAGGTCTGGCAAACCCAGCAGGATTTCTGTGAACACGGAAACATAACACCATACCCTAGTGAAGTCTATTGGAGCTGATTCTTGCTATTTGTTTTTTTCCACAATGGTAATGCATGGATAGCTGGACACTGACATATGGGACAAGTACCAATACAAAAAAGACATTGTTCAGTGGGCAGAAGGTCTTTTTTTCCAGCTTAAAGACCAAAATATTGAGGATTCTCTTCCAAAAGATTTGATAGACCCTTTTATTGTGAAAAATACAAAAATTCATATCTGGAGTGGACCAATCCCAACAACTTGGGGCTCTCATCCTTTCTCATCAAACAAGTTGACTCCTCCAGAAACCCCATTGGGGCTACACCGGGTAGTAGTGAGCCACCACATTATAACAATCATTCTATACAATTAGAACTTCTAGGAATAAAAACTGAGTGAAGTTGGGTACTCCCAGCAAACCCAGCAGGAAGTCGGTAAACACCAAACATCCTGCTATGTTTTTGTCCACAATGACAATGAATGGATAGTTGGGTACTACCATGTTGGACAAGTACCAAAAAAAAAAAATGTTGTTCAGTGGGCAGGAGGTCTTTTTTTAAGCTTAAATGCCACAGGAATGAGGACTTCCCTCCATATGATATTTGATAGAACCTTTTATTGTGAAAAATAAAAATTAATATCTGGACCATACCCTACAGCTTGGGGCTCTCCTCCTTTCTCCTCATACAAGTTGACTTCCCCAGAAACCCCATTGGGGAGGCACTGGGCCATAGTGATTTGCCACATCATATTAATCATTCTATACAATTATAATTACTAGAGATAAGAAAAATAAGCGAATTTGGGTTCTCAGGAGGTTTGGAAAATCCAGTGGGAAGTCTGTGAATACTGAACATGAAACCAAACCCCACTGAAGACTAAGGGCTCGTTCACACGTGATTTGGCCCTCGTTAGGTTCCTACAGCAGGGCGCTCTCATCCTTTCTTATCATACAAGTTGACTCCCCCAGAAACCCTATTGCTGAAGTTGGGTTCTCAGAAGGTTCGGCAAATTCCAGTGGGAAGTCCGTGAACACGAAACATAACCCCAAACCCTCTTGAAGTCTATGGGAGCTGAATCCGGCTATGTTTTTGTCCACAATGGCAATGCATGGGTAGCTGGGTACTGCCATTGTGGACAAGTACCAATACAAAAAAAAAATGTTGTTGTTCAGTGGGCTGGAGGTCTTTTTTTTCAGCTTAAAGGCCAAAGGAATGAGGACTCCCCTCCACATGATTTGATAGACCCCTTTATTGTTAAAAAATAGAAAGTCATGTCTGGCTCATACCCTACAGCTTGGGGCTTGCATCCTTTCTCATCATAAAAATTGACTCCTCCAGAAACCCCACTAGGGCTACACCGGGCAATAGTGAACCACCAACGTTGTAACAATCATTCTATACAATTAGAACTATTAGTGATATAAAAGCTGAGTGAAGTTGGGTTCTCAGGAGGTTCGGAAAAACCCAGCAGGAAGTTGGTGAACACCAAATCTAACACCAAACCCTCTTGAAGTCTATGGGAGCTGAATCTATGTTTTTGTCCACAATAGCAACCCATGGGTAGCTGGGCACTGACATGGGGGACAAGTATCTATACAAAAAATATATTGTTCAGTGGGCAGGAGGTCTTTATTTCAGCTTTAAGGCCAAAGGAATGAGGACTCCCCTCCATATGATTTGATAGATCATTTTATTGTGAAAAATAAAAGTTCATATTTGGAACATACCCTACAGCTTGGGGCTCTCATTCTTTCTCACCATACAAGTTGACTTCCTCAGAAACCTTACTGGGGCTTCTTCAGGGA
The DNA here is from genome assembly GCF_965119305.1 of Pelophylax lessonae. Taxonomy (NCBI): domain Eukaryota; kingdom Metazoa; phylum Chordata; class Amphibia; order Anura; family Ranidae; genus Pelophylax; species Pelophylax lessonae. Next base: position 8,859,164 of record NC_138774.1, read on the forward strand.
ATATAGAGAGATACTACTTACAATCATTTTATACAGTTAGAACTACTAGGGATAAGAAAGTCAAGCAAAATTGGGTTTGCAGGGGGAAGTCTGGGAACACTGAGCACGACACCAAATCCTATTGAAGTCTAAGGGCTCATTCACATTTGCTTTGGTCCTCGCTTGGATCGCTCTACTAAGAGCATTTGACAGGCTGTGAGGAGGCATTGTATCACCTCCTCTCTGCCTGATTTAACCCCTTGATGCCGGTACTTGCATGCAGTTGAACCCCGCACTAGCACACACTTCACGCTGTTGCAGGGCACTTGCAGATCAGCCCCATTCACTTAAATAGGTTGCACTCGGTTGGACTGCTATGCAGGGCCGCTGATAGGGGGGGACCACCAGCCCTCTTGTAGGGGGCCCGAGCACACAGGGGGGCCCACACAGAGAGGGGGATTAGTGATGGACAACAAATACAGAAATCTTCCTCGAGCACCTGAATCTGATCTGTCCCTCTCCCTGCTATCAGCTTTTATCTGCTGAGAAAGAGACAGTCGTCCCTCATTAATCCCCTTTCCTGTGCGGCCCCCCTCCCAGCACTGGCTCTAATGTTATCTCTACTCAGGAGTTTATTTGTAACTTTGTTTCTCTCTCTCTGTCTCTCTGATCCAGGAGCTCCAACTGCCCAGCCTGTATATTTTTTTCATCTCATCTTCATTTTTATTTATTAACATAGTTTTTTTTTTTTTTTTTAGATTTAGCAGGAATTATGCGAGTTATGTTAAATTTGTGTCTGCTAATAGTGATTTTGTTGTAATTTTAGCTAAATATATCTTTAATATTTTCTTGGGGGGGCCCTGCCAGGTAGTCTGTACGGGGCCCCGCGATTTCTGACAGCAGCCCTGCTGCTATGCCTGCCAAAAGCAAAAGGAGGTGTCATTCTGCGGCTGTGGCATGTGTACACCCCCGACCATTGCCTCTGCTGCAGCTTAAGGGGGTGTGGTTAAGGTGCAGTAAAAATGCAGGGTAAAAATCACTCGCTCGGCACCATTCAGGAAGCACTTTGCATCTTCTCAATGAGTGCAGAGCGTTCTCTGATTGGACGAGGTGGAGAGACAGGACGGAGATGTCATGATCTCCACCTTGTCCAATCAGAGAACACTAATGAAGAAAATGGAAAGCATTCTCTTAATGGTGTTCAGTAAGCAGCAGGCTATCTGTTCGAGTCAGAGTCTGTTGGTAGTTACTGTGGTAGTGGTGTAGTAGTGGAGTCTACTACATGGATTTCCAGCTTCCACAGGGATCTCAAAGGTATGTAACATACATGATCACATCTAAGCTGGTCCAATGTAAAAACATTGCCATACCTGGAATTCATTTTTAAAAAACAATGCTGTTTTTTTATTATTATTATTATTACTATTATTTTATTTTTTTAATTTATTTATTTTAATTCTACTGGAATTTGATTCTTCCTAAAAGAAGCTTATGTCTACAGACTATCACCAAACTATTAGTTTTTGAGTTTTAAAGAGTTTTTTTTTTTTTTTTTAATTTATGTGCTGGAATGAGATTCCCCTTAAAAGAAGCTTATCCTTACCATAACCATAATTATCACGAAGCTTTGAGTTTTTTTAATTTGTATGAGTTTTTTTTTAATTATTTTCATTTATGTAAATGTTTTTATTATCATTTGTGTTTTTTTTTTTTTTTTTTTACATGTACTGGAATAGGATTCACCTTAGAAGATGCTTATTCCTACAAACTATCACCAAGCTATGTGTTTTTAAGCTTTTTAAGAGTTTTTGTTATTATTTTTTATTCATTTTACTTCTTATTATTTTATTATTTTACTTTTTTTCACATGTACTGGAATGGGATTCCCCTTAAAATGAGTGTATCCCTACAAATTATTACCAAGCTATGCATTTTTGAATTTGTATAACTTTTTTTTTAATTATTTTTTTTGTGTTTTTTTTTATTTTTTAACCACTTCAGCCTCGGGAGGTTTTACCCCCTTAATGACCAGGCCATTTTTTGCGATACAGCACTGCGTTGCTTTAACTGTCGTGCAAAGCTGTACTCAAATAAAATTGATGTCCTTTTTTTTCCCCACAAATAGAGATTTTTTCGGTGGTATTTGATCACCTCTGAAGTTTTTATTTTTTGTGCTATAAACAAAAAACAGCTACAATTTAAAAAAAAAAAAAAAATACATATATATTTTTTACTTTCTGCAATAAAACACATCCAATAAAAAATGTAAAAATTTGAATTTCTTCAACAATTAAGGCCAATTTGTATTCTGCTACATATTTTTTGGTAAAAAAAAAAAAATCCAAATAGGCGTATAGTGATTGGTTTGCACAAAAGTTATATCATCTATAAACTATGGGATATTTTTATGGATTTTTTTTTTCTTCTAGTAATGGCGGCGATCAGCGATTTTTAGCGGGACTGCAACATTGCGTCAGACAAACTGGACACCTAACTGACATTTGTGACACTTTTTTGGGAACCAGTGACACCAATACAGTGATCAGTGCGAAAAAAAAAAAATGCACTGTCACTGTACTAATGACACTGGTAGGGAAGGGGTTAACATCAGGGGCGATCAAGGGTTAAATGTGTCCCTAGGCAGTGCTTGCTAACTGTGTGGGGGAGGTGTTATGACTGGATGAAGACAGAGATATGTGTTCCTGCTTGGCAGAAACACAAGATCTCAATCTTCTATCCTGTCAGAACGGTGATCTGCCTCTCTCGGGAACGATCATGGGTGGCTGGCGGACACCGCTGATTGGCTCCCTCTCTCTCCAATCAGCATGCAAATGGGGAAGGGGGGGGGGGGCTCAGGGGGTGTGCATGCGCCACCTATAGGATATTGCATGAAATTACATAAAGATACATCATTTTGCGCAATAGAGCCAACCTGCTGCAGTAAATGTACCTTACGAGGTAGGCAAGTGGTTAAGAGTTTTGTCATTATTTTTTATTAATTTTACCTATTACTTTATTTTTTTTTATATATATATATGTACTGGAATGGGATTCCCCTTAAAAGAAGAGTACCCCTAATAATTATTACCAAGCTATGTGTTTTTGAATCTGTATCATTTTTTTTTTTTTATTATTATTATTTTTAATTCTTTTTTTCCTATTATTATTATTCCTTTTTTTTTCTGTGTTCTGGAATGAGATTCCCCTTAAAATAAGCGTACCCCTAATAATTATTACCAAGCTATGTGTTTTTGAATTTGTATCATTTTTTTATTATTTTTAATTCTTTTTTTCCTTTTTTTTAATTATTATTATTATTATTATTATTGTTATTATTATTATTATTATTCCTTTTTTTCTGTGTTCTGGAATGAGATTCCCCTTAAAATAAGCGTACCCCTAATAATTATTACCAAGCTATGTGTTTTTGAATTTGTATCATTTTTTTATTATTTTTAATTATTTTTTTCCTTTTTTTTAATTATTATTATTATTATTATTATTATTATTATTATTATTATTGTTATTATTATTATTCCTTTTTTTCTGTGTTCTGGAATGAGATTCCCCTTAAAATAAGCGTACCCCTAATAATTATTACCAAGCTATGTGTTTTTGAATTTGTATAATTTTTTTATTATTTTTAATTATTTTTATCCTTTTTTTATTATTATTATTATTGTTATTGTTATTATTATTATTCCTTTTTTTCTGTGTTCTGGAATGAGATTCCCCTTAAAAGAAGCGTACCCCTAATAATTATTACCAAACTATGTGTTTTTTAATTCTTATCATTTTTTTATTATTATTATTTTTAATTCTTTTTTTTTCCTTTATTATTATTATTATTATTATTGTTATTATTATTACTTTTTTTTTCTGTGTTCTGGAATGAGATTCCCCTTAAAAGAAGCTTATTGCTATGAACTACCACCGAGCTCCATCACTCCACTTTTAGAATCCTAGAACTCAGTGACCGAAATTCCAAATACTTTGTAAAAGATGACATTTCAAATCTGGTTACCTTTCCTGGAATATGATTTTCATAACTTCCATTTGGCAGGTTTATATAGTTTGTAATGGAGTTTCCCTTTCGCTGGACAACATATACAGAAGTGTGAATAGGATATCCGCAACTCATCCATACCATAGAATAAAAACATTGCAGAAGTAAACCGCCTGAGCTTTGATGGAAGGCAAAATTCATTTATTTTTTGCATATTTAATTGGCTGAAAATCTCTGTTAATCTGTAGCAATATAATGTGCAACATTTAATGAAGTGGGATCAAACTTTAATGCCTTTTGTAGTTAATTTCTGCAGCTTGATGGAATCAAACTTCAATGCAATTTACTGGCTTTTCAGCTTCCATGGCTCTGAAATGTGCTGTGACGTAGATTGCACGGAGGAATGTGTTTTTCATCAACTCCTTCTAATAATGTAGACCTACAGACCATTGTATGAATGTGTTTATTTTGGCACTTCAGCCTGGCAGCCCATTGGTTAACCACTTGTCTATTGGGTAAATATTTTTTTTATACTTTTTTTTTTTTCAATTTCTCACACACATGTTAAAATCTGCATTTACTTTTATAATTTTTATTTTTTTTTTATAATTTGCTTTATTTTTTTATTTTTTTTTTACTGGAAAATTACAATAAACCCCCCCCAAACACTCAAAGATTCATTAACTCGTTCTAATAATGTAGACCTACAGACGATCATGCGGATGTGTTTATTTTGGCCCTTCAGCCTGTTAGCCCATTGGATAACCACTTGTCTACTGGGTAAATATTTTTTATACTTTTTTTTCAATTTTTCGCACACATTTTAAAATCTGCATTTTCTTTTATGATTTTTTTTTTTATAATGTTTTTTTTTTTTTTTTGTTTTATAGAAAATTACAATAAACCCCCAAACACATTTTTCGCACACATGTTAAAAATCTGCATTTACTTTTTTATATATATATTTTTTTTTTATCATTTTTATTTTTTTACTAGAAAATTACAATAAACCCCCCAAACACTCAAAGATTTTTGAAAGCAGAGACTCTGTAGAATAAAAAGGTGTCAGTTGCAATGTTTTTTGTCATGCTATATTTGTACAATTTTATACATTTTTTTCAGAAAAAACATACACTAAAATGAGTTTTTGCGCACACAAACACAAAAAAATACCACATTTTTTTGGTAAAATATAAAAGATGGTGTTGTAGCAATATAAATAGATAGCAAACATGTTAAGCACTGTGTGTTCCTGTGAAATGGTGCAATAATATGGTACCCAAAATTCTCCATGGGCTTTACAAGCCTTTATGATGAATAATTTAGAGCTAACCATCAATTATGGCCCTAAAAAACCATGTGTGGTGCAATTGCTGGTGCATATATATGTGCATGTCTTATGTGTGGGTTTTTGTTGGGTTTGTGGATTGAGCAACAGGGTGTGCTTTTATTATTTATTATTTTATTTTTTTTACATTTATTTTTACATTTATTTAATTTTTTTTTTTTTATATAACTTTATTGCTATTACAAAAGGACTAACTAATCCCCTATGTCAGGGGTCTCCAAACTTTCAAAACAAAGGGCCAGTTTACAGAATTTAGGGGGGCCGGAGTAGTAAAAGGCCCTGCCCTCAATAAGTAAGCAATACCCCATCATTGATTTTAATGGGTGAAATAATGCCCCAATGGTAGTATCAGTGGGAGGAATAGTGACCCATCATTGGTATCAGTGGGAGGAATAGTGACCCATTGTTGGTGTCAGTGGGAGGAATAGTGCCCCATCATTGGTATCTGTGGGAGGAATAGTGACCCATTGTTGGTGTCAGTGGGAGGAGTCGTTTCCCATCATTCAGCTTCGGGTGTGGCTGCTGCAAGGTTCTCTGGCTGTGTGTCTGGAGCTGCTCCAGGTGATCTGTTTGAGAGGGGAGTGAGGTGAAATCCCTCCCAGCCCTGCTGGCTCCTTCCTGGGGAGGCCATGCAGGCCAGCGGGGCCTCTCCTGCTGGAGGCTCTCAGCCATCCCCTGGTCGGATGGATGGCACCCCTGCTCCTGGACAAGCCGTGGTTGGTGATCTCTCTGCACCTGGTGAGGATGAAGATGCTGGATCCATTCGGGAGCGAGTGGTGGCCGGGATCAAAGTCCTCAATAAGGAAAGAGACAAGCTCTACAAGCTTAGAGCGGATTTAAAGCGCCTGAGAAAGCAGCGTGAAGGCTTGTTCAGCAAGAACCGCGGATCCATGGATTCAGAGGTCCAATTAGCTAAGGTCCGTGTGGAACATCAGGAAACCATCGTGGCCATGATGGAAGGCAGGGATGGTCCCTTCAGGGAGAAGTTTAGCAACGACCGAAGGTTTGCAAAGATGGAGGTGGAGGAGGAGACCCCATGTTCTGACCCCCTTCCCCCTCAAGGTGAGGTAAGCAGCCCATTGCCATCTCAGGGCTCAGGAGGCATGCTAAAGGTAATCCAGGTAATGGAGTCTCCAGTACAGGGAGATAAGCTGGTGTTTGGTGGTGTGGAGGACTTGCCGGATCATGTACCTGATAAGATAAAAGCTATCAAGTCTCAGGTAATAGACAAAACTGTTTTTGTGCCTTTTAGCACCTTGCCTAATAATGAGGGTTTTCCCAGTGACACCCAGGATGATACCCCTGTGCTCAGCAATGCTTTGCCTGCTGAGAAAATGTTACGTTTAAAAAATGACATTTCTGCTCAGGAACTACAAAACCCAGAAGAGCCGATTAACCCTGCTTCTGCTGAGCCCAAAACTGTCTCAGTAATAACTAACCAGGACTCTACAGCGCAGCAGCAGGAAGCATTTGGTACTGCATTAGAAACAGTAACTACACCTAATAACATTGCAGGTGTGGTGGGACCCACCATTGTATGTTTAACTGATAATGCTGCTGATTTAGGCCAAGCTGAAAATAATAATAGTAATGTACCTGATAATGTGACATCAGTGTGGGGTCTTGGCCCTGATAAGCCTACATTTGCACAGGTGGTAAGCTGTGCTCCTGGCAATATCATCAAGCCAGGAATACAATCAAGGAGGAGCTCCGCTTCCAATCGGGGTTTTCCCTTGCAGGCTGCCACTATGAGCACCATTGGTTCTGGTCTTGGGTCTATGGCTCCTGCTGGGGGTCCAAGGCGGAACGTAGTCCTCCTTAAATGGGAAGGTGGTGCAGTCCCTGTAGCACGGCGTATGGTTGTGGACCTGATCTTGGATATGGGTTTTGGGGCTAATGACCTATATGCCTTGATACATGTGGCTGGAAGCCGGGAGTACACGGTTAGTTTCACCAGACCAGAGGGTCTTGACCTGTTCTGGGAACGATATATGGCTCGGTGCAGGTCAAGACCCGAATGGGAAGGTCTGGTGCCAGTGGCAGTTTCCCAAAGGTCAACAGTAAAGAAAATCACTATTATCCTCACAAATGAGAGTGTTCCTGCTCGGGACTTAGAGGTCTGGTTGAGAAATTATGGGGATGTTTTGACCAGGCCAGATAAAATTTATGATGAGCGTGGCATCTGGACCGGGGGTTGGTCGGTAACGGTCAGGTTGGCTAGGGATGGGAATGTTGTCCGTCACCTGCCCTCCTCTGCCTTTATAGGGAGGGATAGGATGACCATTTTTTATCCCGGTCAGCCAAAACTGTGTCACCGCTGTGGAGAAAAGGGCATTTTAGCTCCTCTTGTTCAGCTCTGATCTGTTCAGTGTGTCGGGGGCAGGGTCATGTGGCCAGGGACTGCACCCAGGCGATAAGGTGCAACCTGTGCCTGCGCCTTGGCCACCCCTACAGCCGAGGTCCTGAAGCCTTGCATAATATGGATAGAGAGGTGATAGATGACCTCTTAAGGCTGGACAGGATGGAGGATGAGGCCCCTGGTGTATCACCCTCCTCTGCGGTGACTGACCCCCCTTGTCTTGTTCAGGATCCCTCCCCAGTCCCTGTGCCCACCCCTCCTGTATCTGTAAGTATTCCTTCTGTGTCTGTCCCTGTGTCCCCCCAGCCTACTGTCCCTGCTCCTCTTGTGTCAGAACCTTCCAAGTCTGTGCCCCCCAAGTCAGTTATTCCCGATCAGTCTTCCCTTCCTAAGTGTGACCTTAAAGAAGCCCCCCACCCACCAGGAGTGGTAGAGGGTACCAAAAAGGGTGCTGCTGCGGCTTCCTCTGTAAAGAAGTCTTCTGTGAATACTTCAAAGAAGAAGAAGAAAACAAGAGATGAAAGCATCTCTGAATCTGACCTGCAGTACCTGGAGGAGAGAAGGAAGGTTGTGAGGCGGAAGAGACAGACGGTGAGGACGGAACAGGGACAGGATGCCCCAGTGTCTGTCCCCAACCGTTCTAGGGCTTCTGCTTGGGATATCTCCTCATCTGGGGATTCTTCTGAGCAGAATTCAGAAATTGAAATGGAGTTGGAGGAGGCTTCAAGAAAGAGAGAGGCTTCTGGTGATGAGCAGCAGAGGGGAGCTAAGAAGCAATCCACTCAATAACCCAAATGGCGGTTCCCCCTCCGTTAAAAGTGGTGACAATAAATGTTGCCAGTATTAAGTCAGTAAGAGCTCGTTCTATGGCCTTCTTTTTGTTCAGCCAATTTGATGCTGAAATTTTATTTTTGCAGGAGACTAGGCTCACCTCCTTGGCAGATATTCATATGGCCAAGAGAGAGTGGAGGTATGGTCCATCTTACTGGTCTCTTGCGGCCGAGCCTTACGGCGGGGTGGCGGTGTTGTTTAAAACCGGCATGGTAACTGTCCGGCGGGTTATTGAGGTGGAGATTGGGAGATGTATGGTCTTAGACGTTCTTGTGGGAGGGCAGGACCTGCGCCTAATTAATATTTATGGGCCGCACACAAAGTGGGACAGGAAATGCCTTTTTACAAGGATCAAGCCATTTCTTTTTACATCCCGGCAAGTGGTTTTTGGAGGTGACTTTAATACTGTGACTAGGCCCAAGGACAGGAAGGACTTCAATGACCGGCTGGGATATGATAGCGTTTTTTTAAATAGTATGGTTAGGGATGCTGGTCTTGTGGATGTGCACATTAAGCACCTTCCGGATGACACAGGGTTCACCTTTCATCGAGGTAATAGTCAGAGTAGGATAGATAGGTTTTTTTTGAAGGAGGCCTCTGCTTTCTCACCCCCAGTGGTGCAGGCAGTGGAGTTCTCTGATCACTGTATGCTATCTGTGGTCTTGAATGCTTCAGACTTCCCTCAGAGGGGCAAAGGCATCTGGCGATTAAATTCGACTCTCCTTGAGGAAGAACATGTTAGACAATCCTTTGAGGAATTCTTTCAGGCACAGGTGACCATCCTGGACTTTTGTAGCAGCAAGGCTGAGTGGTGGGAGCTGACCAAAAAGAGGATTGCTGGATTCTTCAGGGGCCTAGCCAATAAAAAACAGTTTAATAGATACATGACCTACCAACGTTTGGGGAGGAAGCTGGATATTCTTGTCTCGAGAGGAGGAGATCCTGGGGCAATCTCTGAAGTGAAAATCCTCCTCAGGAAGTGTCAATATGACCGGCATACCTCTTTGGTTCTGGAGCGGGACTATGGGAAATACCACTCGCCTGACCCTTACCAGAACTGCAAACAGGGTGTAGCTGTTAAGATGGTCGTTGGCCTTAAGGATAGTACAGGTTCCTTGACAAAGTCCAGGTCAGGGATCCTGGAGGTCTTGAGGTCTTTTTATGCTGAACTTCTTGGGAGGAAAGAGCTTGACCGAGACAAGATGGAAAGCTTTTTGGACTCTACTCCAGGTCTAAATGGTGGAGATGTCCCTTTGATGAATTTGACAGAAGAGATCACAGTTGAAGAGGTGACGAGGGCAATTGAACAGCTTGCCATCAAAAAGTCACCTGGACCGGATGGTCTGACGGCTGAGTTTTACAAAGCCTTTAAGTCTATTCTGGCCCCACATTTGGTAGAGGTTTTTAACAGTTGTCTTGCGGAGGGGGTGCTTCCCCCTTCCATGAGACACTCAGCTGTGATTCTTCTTTCAAAAGGTAAAGATCCTTCGATGATTGAGAATTGGCGCCCCATCAGCCTTCTCAATGTCGATAGAAAGGTGCTGGCGAAGATACTTTTCTGGCGCCTATCGGCAGTAGCAGAGTCTTTGCTTTCTCGCCATCAGCACTGTTCGATCCAGGGTAGGAGCACCTTCACAGCGGTTTTAGCTGTCCGGGAGGCCTTGGAGCAGTGCAGGGCTGCAGGCTGGGGAAAGTATCTACTGGCATTGGATCAGGCAAAGGCTTTCGATCGTGTCAACCATGAGTACCTGTGGTTGCTCTTTAGTAAGTACGGTCTGCCGGGTGGTTTTGTCGATTGGTTAAAAGTTTTGTATAAGGGGGCAGAAAGCTTCCCTCTTGTTAATGGTTGGGTTGGACAGTCCTTTGAGGTTGGTTCTGGGGTGCGCCAGGGTTGTCCGCTGAGTCCCCTGCTCTATGTGTTTGCAATCGACCCCTTCATCAGGAGGCTAGAGAGCGGCATGTTGTGTGGGGTACCAGTGGGAATCCCGGGTGAGCCGCCTTTGAGGGTTGTTGCCTATGCGGATGATGTGTCAGTGATTGTCACTGGGACAGATGAAGCGGAGGAGGTGGTCTCTCTGACATCACGGTACTCTGAAGCATCAGGCTCCAAGATCAATCAGGAAAAGAGTGAAGTTTTTTGGATGGGAAAGGAAGGTGAGGGGTTTGATCTCCCGGACACCTTTCCAGTGCCCCAGGAAAAAATTAAGATATTAGGCATTGAATTTGGACCTGGCGATTATGGCCTCAAAAACTGGGAAGGCAGGCTGGAAGTTGCCAATACTAAGGTGGTCAGCTGGAAGAGATGGAAGTTATCTCTGAGGGAAAGGGTTGATCTGATTAAGACTTACCTGATACCGATCTTCTTGTATGTCAGCCCTGTCTGCATCTTGCCAGTGTCTCTCTATGCTAGGATCTATAGTGTGTTCTTCCAGATGCTGTGGGGGAACAGACTGAACCCCATCAAGAGGAATGTCACCTATCTATCCAGGAGGGAGGGTGGCTTAGGTATGGTCAACCCCGTTCTTTTCTTTTCACTGCTATTTCTCAAGTTTAACATTGGTAGTATGCTTGCAGTGGAACCTCCTGGATGGGCAGGCATGTTTAGATCTTGGTTTAGGCCTTTTCTGCGACTTTGGGAAGAAGGTGGCCAAGTGAAGAATCTCAGGGGTCATCGTGGTCAGCTCCCAGCCTATGTCGCTCCGTGTCTGAAGTTGCTGCGGCAGTGGCGACTGTCGGCTGAAGATCTCAGATCCGCTCCGAGGAAAGTCCTTATGAGCCGAGTCTTGAGTGAAGTCTTTCATGACCCACTGGCCTTAAGGGATTGCCCAGGCCCAATTTTGAGGGAAGGGTTAAGATTGATTAATTTGGCTAGAGTCCCCCTTAAATTCAGGGATCTGGCCTGGTTGTGCTTCCACGGGAGGCTCTATGTTCGGGGCAATTTGAAATTCCGCAGTGGGATGGATCGTGGTTGCCCTCGGGAGGAATGTGCAGGTGAGGAGGAGACTATGGACCATTTTCTGCTTCGTTGCCCTTTTAACATAGAGGTATACAAACAGGTTGGGCGGGCCCTCTGTGTTCCTTTCCTCTCCAGGCTGGGTTATGCTGAGTGGGTGTACGGAGCATTCAATACTGGTGGGGGCTTTTGTTTGAAAACACTTTTTTTAGTTAGTTTAGTAGTCCGTTATTACACATGGAACGCACGGTGTCAGGTCACCCTTCGGCGTAAAATTCTTCCTGTTCAGGTGGTGGTGTGTGACATTCTGCATGAGGTGGGGAAGATTCGGGCGCTTGAGAGAGACAAGTGGGGTCACAGGGCTTGGCTGAAGGCGTGGAGGGGTTTCAAGCCTCCCTGACTGCCAGGAGTCTCTTTCCCGGGTGTGGCTTTCTGTCTCTTATCACCCTAGATTTTTTCTTAATGCTTAGTTTTTGATAAATGGCTGCATACATAGGTGATGGGTTGTGCCTCTTAGGCCCTCTCTGCTGCTTTATGTAAATAGTTTTCTAAGAATGTTGGAAGTGGATTATGTATATATTGTATATATTCTGCACATGGATGTGAATTCCTTTGTTTTTTTCTGTTGGAATATTGTACTATAGTTCTGTTTTTTACTTTTGTATAAAATATATGTTGCTTGATTCTTTTCAATAAAAGATCAATAGTGCCCCATCATTGGTATCAGTGGGAGGAATAGTGTCCCATCATTGGTATCAGTGGGAGGAATAGTGTCCCATCATTGGTATCTGTGGCAGGAATAGTGCCCCATCATTAGTATCAGTGGCAGGAATAGTGTCCCATTGTTGATATCAGTGGAAGGAATAGTGCCCCATTGTTGGTATCAGTGGAAGGAATAGTGCCCCATTGGTGGTGTTATTGGGAGGAATAG